>NC_056733.1:1303619991-1303669991 GCF_019279795.1 Protopterus annectens
TTGATGTAAATCACTGATATTTTACTAGCCTGTTCTTGTGCTATTTACATAGAGCTACACAGATGTGTAGAGAACAAAACAGACTTTCCTTGGTATTCATTAACAAGCATGTACACTTCATGCTAAGCCTACACAATTTGTATGTGTTAGCGAGATAAGCAGCAATGCTCATTAAATATGGAAGCTGCCACAGAAGCAGGTGTAAGGAAGCTCAAGCCCACAATGTAAACAAAGTATTGTCTGCAGGCAAACCTAGTGAGGAAGCATGTGTAGACAGTATAATACAAGATAAGGGCAACTTTAATGAAAGAATTAAGATGCAGGGAAAGTTAAATGGGGAAATTGTACTCAGATATAGGGATTAGTGCACAGACAAGAAGCAGAGGAAGCTAAACGGGAAAAACTGTAGTTAGGTAATAAATGTGATTGTTGCACAAACAGCATTCTGGCCAGAAATAATTCTTCATACTGATATACTAAAAGTAATCCTGCTCACTGTGTTGACCCATGTCCATAAATGAAAATGGAAATGCTGTCAAATGATGTGAGAAGGACACAAAGCAACAGAGTAGCAAAGGGGACTAAATGTGATACATGTGTATCAAATGCTGATTTCAGAGGACAGTTAGGAAGGACAGTAGATATATTAGTGTACATTTGAATATACTGCAGTTATTTCATATTAGATGCGCATACAGAAAGGCGTCTGTTGCAAATGACAGTATGCTCTACTCAGGTTCATCATGGATAAACACAAATCAATAAACCCTACAAGTGTTATGTCATGCAGTTCAGAAAGGGACATTTTTGTTCCATCTGTTACCATGTGCAACTCTAGAAAAGATAATTGTACATTTAAACATGTATTAGCCAAACGTGTGTTGTATATTAATGCAAATGATAAATATGAATATAATTACACTCATAAAACTTAAATGTATGGTTGTCACTACACATATTGTGGCATGATCCTTAATATTTGTGCCACTCATATGACTATATTGACAATGCCTAGCTAGACGTGTGTGACAGGTGTATTGAACTAGTCTGCCATTGGAATGTATACTGTGGGAGTGAGTAACTGTAATCAACTACATATATATGATTAATGTTACAATACACAAGCAGGTTAAAGAATTCTGAGGCTGGCATTGCCTTATATGTATTTAGGAAACAATACTGATTCTTATTATAGTAATGTGTGACAATGTGAAATATGGACAGGAAGCACAAACACCTGTGCAGTCATTCCAATGATAGTATCAAGAGATGAAATAAACATTTCTCAGCAACATATATGTTGTCAATGGTAGAAGGGAAGTAAATATTTTGGGAAGAAATAGCCAGGGAATTGTTATGGCTAGGCTTGTATAGGCCCTAGCCTAGTACCAGCCTATGAACCTATAAGGCTAGTGAGCATTAATGCATGCTGTGTATAAATGCAGAATAATACTGACGAATGTGACACATACGCATAGGTGTCACATTGAGCAGAATATGAACAGAATAATAATCTGATATATGTATCACCATTTGTCTAACTATAGAGGATGTGACATACATACATGCACAATGAGTCATACTAATATGGCACATGTGAAAATGCACATAAATCAAGGTGCAAGTCAAATGTACTCTGTCTCCTGACAAAAGAGCTGTCTCTCTGAATATCATGCTGTATATCAATACCCATAAGATGTATTTCTATGTATATTACAAATGTATAGGCAACACACACAAGACATGGGCAAAATAAAAGTACATGCCAGCAGTATGCCATTAAGACATCAGCTAATGGGCAACAGTAGCAACTATCAGGTTACAATTATTTATGACTATGATGCATTTGTGTTAATGTAAGCATGATATGACGTTTGTCCTTCCTGGTGTAAGTGTCACACCACACATGCTGACTTGAATGAGTGTATTAAAGTACATATTTGAATGCAGTATATTGTAACTGATATAAATAAATAAATAAATATATATATATATATATATATATATATATATATATATATATATATATATATCCCTAAAGAGAGCCTTGTGAACAACAATATTAAGAACTGTATCACAAAGTAGTAACATACAACACACCCATATGAAGCATTAACGTGTATTACTAAGTGACCCTTTCTACATTTGCATTGCACATTCACGAAATGTATTCTGGCCTCTGACAAATGTTGCTGTCCTTTAACTATAGGTCACTAACGCCATTGCACAGACATTGGCAACGCCAACATTAGAGAGGATTTTTCAATTAAGTCCTGACCAAGAGCAATTAATGCAAAGAAAGATCTCATGCCATTTCATAGTTAAAGGTGTTTGTCAAATTGATCACTGCTGCAGGAGCCTTAACACTATGGGTTATATACTGCCAAAGATATAACAGCCAGCCAGCTTCCAAAGATTCAGGGCACCTTCCACCCATCCAAAGTGTCAGGTATTTCGACAAACTGAGCTGACTAAAAGACAAGTTTGGGTGCCAAGCCCTCCACAACATTACAGCCGCTGAAGAATGCACTCCTCTAAAGCTTTCAAGTATTGATGATCGGCTTAGTGTTGTTCCTTTGTTGAGCAGATAATTTCCCTTGGTGGGGAAAAGCATTCCATTTTCTAAATATTGTTTGTGATTTACTGGCATTTGCTGCTTGTCTTCCCTGGGAAACAGGCCACATTTTCATTCTGACCATGGAGCAAACTACTGGTCCAACAGCGAACCTTCCTCCAGCCTCAAAAAGAAAAAGATAGGCAAACAGCCTTTTTCATCACAGCAGGCTAGCTGTTTACCTAAGTCACAGGGGATGACTCTACTGTGGCTATTTGCTGTATCTCAGACCATTTATCTTTTACCTCAGATCCCTCTGATGCAGCACCTACAGCTGATGGTTGGGCATGCCGTCTGCAGCTGTTGGGGTCCCTTCAGTGAGCAAGGGTGTTGGTCCTGAGAAACTGAACACGGAAGGCTGGAGAAGCTGCTTCTGCCATTAGTAACTTGGTTTGCCTCATTTTTCTGTCAAAAAGAAACAAAAAACTAAGCAAATGTCTACTCCTCCTTAGCTTTCTTTGAATAGGAGTAGTTTGCTGGGTCTGGCTCAGGGTTTAATTCATGCTATCGATCCTTTTTGTAAAGTAGTTTAAATTAAAAGAAAGAAGAGATTCAAAATTCTGAATCGAACAGGATGATGAAGGGACAGTTACATGGTTTCCTCCTCAGATTTCTAATTCAGATTCAGAGGAGAGCTCAGTTTCTGATTCTACTGTGGGAGTTTCTCTTTCTCTCAGACTTTTGCTAGAATTTGCCAGTGTTTTCATTGGGAGAACACTGAGGTTTCTCAATCCCTCAGAAAACACTATGAGTTGTCACAAAAGGAATTTCCAGAACCTACACTCATTTGTCCTATTTTGTTTGTTTTAGAGAATGCGTTTGTTATTGCCTGCAATTTTCTTATAGTCAGCCAGCAGCCCCTAAAAAGGTAGATAGGGTGTATAAACTTCCTCAGCCTACACTATTCCTAAACCTGTCCCAGCACCTACAGTTTTAGTTGATCCCACTGCTGCGTAGCACTTAATGCCAATTCTACTCTTTCTGATAAGGATGGGAAAATGTTTGATAAGTATAGGAAAAAATATTATATTTCTACAACTAGGATTTTCAGACTTTTGAATTGTCAGTCATATTAAAGTTTGTTCTGACAAATTGTGAAAGTATGAGGAATGTTTTATCTATAGTTTCTTCTTGTGAGGAAAAATCTGATTTAAATAGCTGAGTTTCTACTATTGCATGGATCACTACTCATTGTTTGCAGTGTGTCTATGACTCTGTGGATACTTCTTCCAGGGCTATGGCCACTGGTACAGTTTTGAGAAGGTTTTCATGGCAGCATTCTCAGAACCTCCCAGATGATGTTAAAATGAGATTCTAAATTTTCCCTTGCATAGAAATTTAGTGTTTGGCCCCTCTGCTGTAGAGATGTTCAGAAAGTGTTATGATACCCCTGGCAAGACTACACATGATAAAGATGCAATGGTGTCTGAAATCTCTTTGCTAACACTCTTTATCTTTTCAAATCCCAGTCTGGGTTATGGTTAGCTGCCTGTCAGGTGCCAAGATCCGTCAAGTTACTCAAGCACTCAAGTCAGTCAACCACAAGTACCATTATGACTCCATCATAGTCCATGTTGGGTTGAATGACTTGAGATGTACCTTTCTGGACTATATGAAGAGAAACATGACTGATCTCTCAGATTATGCGTCACAAGCAGGTATAAGCCTAGCCTTAAGCAGCATTCTACCTTCCTCAAGGATGATGCCACAATACAAACAAAACATTGACTTTAACAATTGACTTAGCTCCTGGTGTCATTCCAAAGGGATCCGATATCTGTCAGCCTTGCAAGACATAGTCATCAGGCCACTCTGCTTTGCCAGAGATGGTCTGCACCTGTCTCCTCTAGGCTTTCAGATACTGTCAAATGCATTAGCCAACTCCATTGTGTCTTTTTTTTTTTGGCATTGTAAAAATAACCAACCTCTCGACATAACAAAATCCTCTCTAGGTAAACTCAAAGTACTGCTGCTTAATTCTAGGAGTCTAAACAACAAACTGCATTCCCAGGAAGCACTCCTTACCTTGGAAGATAATGACATCTGTACAGTCACCGAGACATGGTTCAAAGTCATGGAAAAGCACCCCGGGTGTGCAGGGCTACAATGCCTTCCATATGTTCAGACCACAAACTGAGAGCGAAAGAACCAAAGGAAGATGTGTACCCATCTTTATTAAGGACAAGTGCACTACAAGACTAGTCAAGCAGTATGACTCTCTTGAGCTACTCCACATCCAATTAACTATAGGAGAAAAACCCTACCACATCATAGCTAGATATAGATCCTCAACCATGAACCAGGAAAAGCATGCCACATACCTGGACTTACTGGAGTCACTTGCCATACATCCCAACACCTTATTCACGGGTGATTTTAACTATCCTTCCATCAACTGGGAAACATACACGACCACAAACATACTGGCTCAAAGGTTCTTGCTCTTTGTCAATGCAAATGCTCTGGAACAGCTAGTCAGCACTCCCACAAGGGGCTCAAATGTCCTGGACATAGTACTCACTAACATGGGGCAACACTGCACCCCCCATGTAATGCCGTCCCTGGTAAGATCAGACCATGAATCAGTCTCATTTAATAAAATTATTAGGCCAGATACCCCATTAAGCTCAAAAATCCTGAAAATTTTTCCAAGACAAATTGCCTCCTACTGGTGTAAGATGTTTCAAAGCCCTCTCAAACACAGTTAACATGGACTCCTATGAAGAGGTGTACACCAATGCCATGTGTAACCACTTAAGCAGTTGTATAGAATCCACTGTGCCTGACCAGATTAAAACCAGGTCTTGATGAAAAAACAAGCCACCCTGGTGGACCCCTAGTATAAACAGGCCATACAACAAGATAAAGAAATGAATATCCAAGAACAAAAAGGAACATGATCAGCAGAGGAAGAAATACATCTCTAGCTTAAACAAACAAATATGAGATCTTGTCCAAGTCCTCCAAAGCTAATTATGAAGCAAAAATAGCCTCAGTACCTAAGGATAATCACAAGACATTCTTTAAGTATGTCCAAAATCTAAAAGGGAATACCCAGCTATGCACTGAACTGGTTGTGTATTGCACCACCCATACACAACCAAAAGCAATAGCCAGTTATCCCCCAAAATGAACTCGCCACCATTTCGTAGCCTATTATTTAAAGAGAGCAGGTCACCTCTTTGCTCTCCAAGACCAAAAACATGATATCAATGGGACCAGACAACATCCTAGGTTGCCTTTTAAACAACTTTAAACATGACCTAGTAGACCCACTTGGATCCCTATTTATCCACAACCTGCAAACTGGCTATGTACCAGTGGAATGGAGGACGGCAACAGTAATCCCGCTGCACAAAGTGGAACCATCAACCAACCCTGGAAATTATGGACCCATAAGCTTGACTAATCTCATCTGCAAGGCCATGGAAAGAATTATTATGGACCTTATCAGTAAGGACATAGGTAATCTCCAAACCCTGGACCCAACCCAGTTCAGATCATGCCTGTTAAACCTGGTTGACTTATTTGAGAAAGTCATTCATGCCTTGAATGTAGGAAAGAAAGTGCATATCACCTACCTTGACCTACCCTAGGCATTTGACACAATCCCCCACTCAGGTATTGTAGAGAAACTCTCCCAATTGAGAATTAACTTCTATGTCACTAGATGGGTAGCCAATTGACCCACTAGGACACATATGGTAAAAGTGGGTGACTTCACCTCTAGCAAAAGACCCGTCATATGTGGTGTACAACAAGGTTCTATGTTGGGCCCTCTATTTTTTGGTATTTATTTCTCAGAAATCCAGGCAAATGTGGATGGCCTGTAGCTGACCAAGTTCACTGATGATTGCAAAATTGGGAGCAATCACTGAGTCCCCAATGATGTTAATATACTGCAGAAAAAGTTATTGCAGACAAATGATTGGTGCCAAAGCCACGGATTAAAGTTAAATGTAAATAAAAAGTGCAATATAATTCCCTTCATGAGAGCTGACACCCATTCTAATTACATTATAGATAGCACCCCCCTAAGTGTAGGCCCAGTGGTACATGATCTGGGTACTTAGGTTGATAGCAATCTGAACTTCGATCACCACATATCCACAGTGGTAAGGAATTCTTTCTATGTGGCACATCTCATAAGTAAGGGCATCATTTCTAGATATAAGGATGTTATAATTCCATTGTACTCGGCCCTCATCAGACCAGTAATTGAGTACAATGCTCCGTTTTCCATGTACCTCAGCAGACACCTGCAATAGCTGGAGAGATCACAGAGGTTTCTCACCAATAAACTACAGGGTGCACAAAACAAGTCCTGTGAGGAAAGACTGAAAGCCATGTCACTGTATTCTGCCTTCTACAGGCTGCTAAGGAGTGACTTGTGCCTGGCTTACTGGGCAGTCTCTGACCTGGCCCTGATGGAAATGCTACACATTCGTAAATCAAACTGCATGAGGATTACTCATTCCAGGGATCTTAAACTAGCCTCTGACATGAACAAATCATGCTAGAGAGATAGAAAGAACTCCAAGAGACTGCCACTTCTCTGGAACAAGCTTCCAATTCATGTGAAACAGAACCCCTCCCTGACCCTCTTCAAACACAAGCTAGGTCAATGGATGGGTGACCGCAAATTTACTCCTGGGGTGGTGCCCATGTCCCTCATGGACAGAGGCAGTTGGTATTACTTACTGTAGACTCTTACCTTTGTAAACCTCACCCAACTAACCACTGACAATTGGGGCAACTTGAGATAAATATGGCTATGCTTGTAAGGGCTCTAGGACTATTAGCCTAGTAATCATCTATGAACCTATGAACCTATAATTATATAACTTGAAATTGTGGTAGATGTCATTCATGCACAGCAGTACACTGAAACGCAATGATTATAGTCACTTACTGTGAGTTCTAAACACCTACCTGTGCATCCACAAAAGCTGTATGACATTATAAAGACTGAATGCATTATTGAAGAAATGTTACTACAGTTGTGAGATATAGGTGTACTCAAGGGCATTACATCATCTTATTGCTACAAGACATATGCGTGCGTGTAATTTGGTTAAAAAAGTGGTACAATTGTTGTCATGCAATATTGCATGATGCTATGTAGACCCAAACAAATGTGATGCATAATGCAATTGCCACTGTGATGGTAGAATCCCAATAATTTACAATGTGTAGATAATCATAGAATTGAATCTATGGCTTACTAAAGCAACAACTTACTAAACATTGTCTCAGTTTCTCACACCAGAGGAAAGGGCTTAATACTAACATTACAAATGGCAAATTATCAAAGAATATCATCATCATCATTGCTAAACAAAGCATTTGTCTGTGAAAAATGGACAAAATTCTTTTAAGAGGAATCCCCAGCTATACATGTACATATCAGACAGGTGGGTGACAACATTGTTACACACATGTACCTTCACAGTTACAGTGACACAACTGAGTTTAAGGAGCAATGACTACCTAAGATCACAAGCTAGAGATCATTGCAGGAATTGCAAGCATCACAAGAGATGTTGCTTTATAGCTGTGACAGTGTACAGCTGAATGGATGGCATCACCGTTGTTTAAAAGGGTGATGGTTCTGCTAAAAAGGAAAGGAAATGGTGGAAGAGCTCAATAACACTGTACAGCTGCACATCCTATATGTCTTTGTAGCCTTTTTTGCACAGCATGAGAGAGAGAGAGAGAGAGACACTCATTCACAGTAACTATTCACTGTTGGACTCAAATCACCTATCTATGTAGTTATACAGTCTGGGGAATACAGTATCAACCACCAGTGTCACAGGAGAAGTAGTATTACAACTATGAGATAATCATTTTTTCAAAACTCAGTTTTGCCTGGGGATACTAGAAATTTATAGGGATCCCTGTGCCCGTGAGGATATGTCTCCTAAGTGGAAGTGTACTTAACAGGTGTTGTGACGAAGCCAATTGGACATGACAGTACAATGACACTATTTAAGCAATACTAGATTTGAGCCACCTACATATTTAATTGTGCAATCTTGAGAGCACAGTATCAACTGCAAGCTTCACAGAAGACGTTTGACTTCAACTTGGAGAAAGTGCACTTTTGACAGGATGATGTCATTACTGTGTCCCAAAGAAGATGTTTGTGGTAAAAATGGGGTATGTTGGAGTCCTCTCTCAGTTTAAATGGTTCTCCTGAGTGCAAGTGGATATAGCACAGATGTTGATGAACCTATACTTACCTGACACTAGAACTACACACACACACACACACACACACACACACACACACACACACACACACACACACACACACACACATACACACACACACACACATACACACACACACGTGTTCACCACTGTTGGATTTGAACCACCTACCTATATAGTTACACAGCCTAGAGAGCACAGCACCACTTGCAAGCACCACAGTAGACATCTGACTTCTACAGGGAGAGAGTTTACTTTTGTCAGGATGACCTCATCTATGTATTCCAGAGAAGGTGCTTGTATTAGAAGTGAGGGTGGAGCCCTCTCACAATGTAAATGTTTCTCCTGAGTAGGAGTGGATACAGTGCATCAACTGCTGAAGCTATACATACCTGACACTAGAACCACACACACACACACACACACACACACACACACACACACACACACACACACACACACACACACACACACAGTTACCACTGTTTGATTCATATCACCTACATATCTAGTTGCATAATCTAGAAAGCAGTATTAACCGCAAAGGGACAGTGTACTTTTGTCAGGATGACCTTATCATTGTGTCCCAAATAAGATATTTGTGATAAAAGTGGGATAAGGTAGAGTTCTCTCCCAACTTAATTGTTTCTCCTGAGTGGGTACGACACAGATGTTGTTGATGCTATACTTACCTGGCACTAGATCCACACAAGTTCACCACTTTTGGGTTTGAACCACCTCCCTGTCTAGTTACACAATCTAGAGAGCATAGCATCAACTGCGTGTGCTGCAGAAGAAGTCTGACATTTACAGGGAGAGAGAGTGCACTTTTGTCAAGATGACCTTATCAGTGTCTACTAGAGATGTTTGTGTTAAAAGTAGGGATGGAGCCTTCTACCAATGTAAATGGTTCTCCTGAGTGGGAGTGGACACAGCTCATCAGTTGTTGAAGCCATTCTTACTTGACACCAGAGACACACACAAGTTCACCACTGTTGGATTCAAACCACTTATCAACTTAGAGAGCACAATATCAACTACACGACTCACAGAATAAGTCTAACTTCTACAGGGAGATAGCGCACTTTTGTCAGGATAACCTCAGCAATATGTTCCAGAGAAGATGTTTATGTTAAAAGTGGGGTGGAGCCCTCTCCCAATGTAAATGTTTCTCCTGAGTGGAAGTGGACATAGTGAATTGGTTGTTAAAGCTATACTTACCTGACAGTAGAACCAAACGCATAAGTTCACCATTGCTGGATTTGAACCACCTAACTGTGTAGTTGCACAGTCCCAAGAACATGGTATCGACCACATGCACCACAGAAGAAGTTTGACTTCTTTAGGAAGAGAGTGCAATTTTGTCAGGATTTTGTCAGGATGACCTCATCAATCTGTTACAAAAAAGATGTTTATCTTAAAAGTGGGCAGAGCCCTATCAAAATGTAAATCTTAATTGTGAGTGGGGGTTGGCAGAGCACATCAGTTGTTGAAGCTATACTTACCTGACAGTAGACACACACACACACATACACACACACACACACACACACACACACACACACACACACACACACACACACACACACACACACACACACACACACACACACACACACACACACACACACACACACACACACACACACACACACACACACACACACACACACACACACACATTGTTCACCACTGGTGGTGGATTTAAACCACCCAAGGGGGGCAGTTGCTCCCTTTATTTTCATTGATGGAGAGAGAGGACTATTGGGGGAGGTGCTTAGCAATAAGGTCAGGTAAGCAGGATAGGTTAGGTAGCAGGTGCAGACATACAGGACATGCAGACAGGGAAGGTGATGGACACAAACAACTGGGTGACTTTACGACTGAGAATACATAGGGGGCATCAGAGGTGCATCCAAGTCCAATTTGAGCACATTGAGAATGTATTTCTCACCCTCAAATCTGTCATTGCTATCCCCTGTGTCAGTTTCCTGGTTCAGAGCTGGATGTGACATTGATTTGGCAATCTGATGCAGGACCTTTTCACCTCTGCTGATTCAAGCTCTGAGGCCTCTCTCCATTATGCCCTTCACCAGCCCTGTCAGCTCCTGATGGGTGACAAAATTACCACCTCCACTTTTACTGCTCCTAGAGGGTACCACCGCATCACCAGCCAGGGGAGAACTGCCTAACACAGGCAGATCAGAAGTTGTGGAGGCAACACTGGCAGGTTATGATCCAGATGTGCTAGGTGTCTTTGCTGCCTGTGGTGGTGCCACCGCAGCCTGTGAGGGAGGTATGCCAAGCCAAACTGCAGTGGTTGGTCTAGCTCCCTATGCTGATGGTCATTTTGGTTTCAGCAGCAATGTATTCAAAAAAAAAAAAAAAAGAGAGAGAAAGAGAGATAGGGTTGGGGAGACAAAACAGAATAACATAAATCGCATGTCACATTATATTATTAATTCAATACATAAATATGACATATAAATATACTCACCTTTGACATGTCTGGATATGATGCAAAGGCATTAATGTGTCAAAAACTAAATCAATCTCAGTGCTAGTATATAAGTAAGGAAACATTTATTTGACTATGCCATATCAGATATATGAACAAGATGATGGACTGAACGTGAATAACTGCTCGTACGACAAGGATGTAGACACGATTTATTCAATAACAAACACAGCAACAACTCTTGGTTTAGCGCTTTCGACTGTGCAACAGTCTTCATCAGAACAATAAAATATAGTAGCCATTTCATTTATATACACTTCTCCTAATTGCTTAATGATATAATTGATTTAAAAAGTCCGCCAAAAAAATTAAAGAAACGTTTCATTATTTCCACATATGATGTAAACTTTTCCTATGTATTTGATAAATTATTCAAAGGTAAATACTATTAAATAAATATTCAATACTAAAAATAATCTCTAAAATCACTATAAAATTTATACATATTAATATAAATACCATCATAAATATAATTATAATTATATAAATCTATATGTATGTGTAAAATACTAACAACAATAGACAAAGAATATTGTTCCAAATACAAAGCTAACATCACAAGCATATATATGTGCAAATAGTATATATGTGAATGGATGTAATAACTCATAATAGATGCTAACTACTACAGTACTACCTATATGGGTACTGTCTTCCCTGATTGTACTTGTGGCAATGTTGTCTATGACCTACTTAAGCCAAAGCAAGAAAAGGTTTAATACTAATAAAGTCATTTAAACCCGGTGGTCTTGTAGAATCAGTTATAATTTGCCATTTACTCTCATATTGTGCCAACCTCATTTTCCAATTTCCTCCAAAAGGTACATAAGTCACTTGGTCAATAATTGAGAATACAAATCTGTGGTCTTCACCCTTTTCTAGAATGTGTCTATACAACGCATTTTTTGTATCACATTTACCTATTTTATATAGGTGTTCATAAATACGCTTTTTCAGCTGTCTTTCTGTCTTACCTATATAATGTGAATTACATTTTATGCATATAGCAATGTAGACCACCTGCTTAGTGTTGCAATTTCCTGTCCTACATTTAATGATAGTATGACAAATATCATCCAACTTTATAACCTTCGCCGAGTTTATATGCTTACATTGTTGACATCTTCCACATTTAGATGTGCCTTTAAATATGTCACTTACTTGTTTGTTGTAACTAGCTCTTTCCAATAGATTTTTCATGTTGGGGGCTGTCTTATATACACATTTTGGTTTGGTACCTAATATTTGTTCTAAGTCCATTATGGTTAATGTCTTCCAATATCTTTCTAAAATTTCCTTTATAATGTATGTATTGGGAGTATATGTGAGTATACATACCCTTCCATTTATATCTTTATCCAAACATATCTGTTTGTCCATTTTGTAACATCCCAATAAAGGTTTGTATTTAATTCCCCATTCCTTTTGTACATAGCTAATAACATCCACAACCATCCTTTCGGGATAAGCTCTACAAATGAACAAATCCTTGATGACATTAAGTTCATTCTCTAAAATATGTTTTTTGGATGACATTCTCGCTGCACGTATGCACTGTCCCTTGATCACATTTTTGAATACATACGGGGGGGGGTGATTACTACTATAATGAAACATAATCATTCGAAAATGTAGGTTTCCTATAAATTCTTGATGTAAAACCTTGACCATCGTGGCTCAGTAATACATCCAAGTATGAAATTTCCTTAAAGCTGTAATCATAAGTAAATTTTAAAAAATCTACAGTATTATTTAGGAACACCATGAATTTATGTAATCTTTCCACCGATGCATTCCACAAAATAAAAATGTCATCCAAGTATCTAACATATAATGTAATATCTTGATAAAATTCACTCTTAAACACATGTTCGGATTCCCAATCCGCCATCACCAAATTTGCAAAAATGGGGGCGCAAGCTGCTCCCATGGCCACTCCCTTGGTCTGTCTAAAAAACTCCCCTTGAAATGAAATGTAATTATAGTCAAGGACAAGTGACATCATATCGCAAATTAAACACACTTTGTCCCATGAAAAATCAGTATACTTTTTCAGGCTCCTCTCAAAACATTCTAAGCCCGCCTCCTACTGGATACTGTTATTAACTGCCCAAGCAGGGCAGTTGACAACACAGGTTTTCATGGACCTAAAATCATACTTTATGAAGGCTTTAAGGTATTCAACTATACAGAAATGGAGATTGACACCTCTTGTGCCAAACTTTTAAGTAAAGGTATGAAGTTTATACCTATGATCGGATGGAATTTGGTAGATAATATCAAGGAGATTAAAATGTATTGCAGAAAGCTTAATTTAGCTGTACAATTTGACAAAAATAAGGATAAAAATAAGGACAATAACACAGAGAGCAAGGGGATAGCTGGCACGGATCTCAATAAAAAAAGTACTTACATACCTAACTCCAATCCACATGTACATAATTTTGAACAACTAGTTTGTAATGATATTTATTGGACACATAATAAGATGAAAACTCATGAGAATAATATACCAGACAACCTCACTTTGATGGAAAGAAAAAGTTTATCTGACATCTTAAGTAATAGAGAAATTAGGGTAATGAAACCCGATAAAGGAGGTGGAGCTGTGATTTATTACACCGATGAATATTATCAAGACATGCACAATATTTTATACAATTCAGGGAATTATGAAAATATTTCATTGAACCAAATTAACATAGGGCATAAGCGTATTGATTTAATAATAGAAGAATACCTTATTGATAATAGAATATCTAATGACACATATTCCTTTTTGAAAATAAATTACCCGGTATTGGCAAAGATGGTTGGTATACCTAAAGTGCATAAATCCATTGAGCATCCACCTTTTCGACCTATTGTGTCAGGATCTAGGTCTAAAACTTTTAATATTGGCAAATTGATTGACAGATGGCTCAAGAAAGTTTATGATAACATTCCACATATAATGAAGGACTCTTGGAGGTTTTTGGGTGAAATTACTGATGATAAATGGAGT
This sequence comes from Protopterus annectens, assembly GCF_019279795.1. Lineage (NCBI taxonomy): Eukaryota > Metazoa > Chordata > Ceratodontiformes > Protopteridae > Protopterus > Protopterus annectens. The sequence goes on from NC_056733.1 coordinate 1,303,634,344, forward strand.
CCGAATTTGATATATCTTACTGTTGATGTCATTGATCTATTTTCCAGTATTCCGAAGGAGGCGGGCTTAGAATGTTTTGAGAGGAGCCTGAAAAAGTATACTGATTTTTCATGGGACAAAGTGTGTTTAATTTGCGATATGATGTCACTTGTCCTTGACTATAATTACATTTCATTTCAAGGGGAGTTTTTTAGACAGACCAAGGGAGTGGCCATGGGAGCAGCTTGCGCCCCCATTTTTGCAAATTTGGTGATGGCGGATTGGGAATCTGAACATGTGTTTAAGAGTGAATTTTATCAAGATATTACATTATATGTTAGATACTTGGATGACATTTTTATTTTGTGGAATGCATCGGTGGAAAGATTACATAAATTCATAGTGTTCCTTTCATACTTGGATGTATTACTGAGCCACGATGGTCAAGGTTTTACATCAAGAATTTATAAGAAACCTACATTTTCGAATGATTATGTTTCATTATAGTAGTAATCACCCCCCCCGTATGTATTCAAAAATGTGATCAAGGGACAGTGCATACGTGCAGCGAGAATGTCATCCAAAAAACATATTTTAGAGAATGAACTTAATGTCATCAAGGATTTGTTCATTTGTAGAGCTTATCCCGAAAGGATGGTTGTGGATGTTATTAGCTATGTACAAAAGGAATGGGGAATTAAATACAAACCTTTATTGGGATGTTACAAAATGGACAAACAGATATGTTTGGATAAAGATATAAATGGAAGGGTATGTATACTCACATATACTCCCAATACATACATTATAAAGGAAATTTTAGAAAGATATTGGAAGACATTAACCATAATGGACTTAGAACAAATATTAGGTACCAAACCAAAATGTGTATATAAGACAGCCCCCAACATGAAAAATCTATTGGAAAGAGCTAGTTACAACAAACAAGTAAGTGACATATTTAAAGGCACATCTAAATGTGGAAGATGTCAACAATGTAAGCATATAAACTCGGCGAAGGTTATAAAGTTGGATGATATTTGTCATACTATCATTAAATGTAGGACAGGAAATTGCAACACTAAGCAGGTGGTCTACATTGCTATATGCATAAAATGTAATTCACATTATATAGGTAAGACAGAAAGACAGCTGAAAAAGCGTATTTATGAACACCTATATAAAATAGGTAAATGTGATACAAAAATGCGTTGTATAGACACATTCTAGAAAAGGGTGAAGACCACAGATTTGTATTCTCAATTATTGACCAAGTGACTTATGCACCTTTTGGAGGAAATTGGAAAATGAGGTTGGCACAATATGAGAGTAAATGACAAATTATAACTGATTCTACAAGACCACCGGGTTTAAATGACTTTATTAGTATTAAACCTTTTCTTGCTTTGGCTTAAGTAGGTCATAGACAACATTGCCACAAGTACAAGCAGGGAAGACAGTACCCATATAGGTAGTACTGTAGTAGTTAGCATCTATTATGAGTTATTACATCCATTCACATATATACTATTTGCACATATATATGCTTGTGATGTTAGCTTTGTATTTGGAACAATATTCTTTGTCTATTGTTGTTAGTATTTTACACATACATATAGATTTATATAATTATAATTATATTTATGATGGTATTTATATTAATATGTATAAATTTTATAGTGATTTTAGAGATTATTTTTAGTATTGAATATTTATTTAATAGTATTTACCTTTGAATAATTTATCAAATACATAGGAAAAGTTTACATCATATGTGGAAATAATGAAATGTTTCTTTAATTTTTTTGGCGGACTTTTTAAATCAATTATATCATTATGCAATTAGGAGAAGTGTATATAAATGAAATGGCTACTATATTTTATTGTTCTGATGAAGACTGTTGCACAGTCGAAAGCGCTAAACCAAGAGTTGTTGCTGTGTTTGTTATTGAATAAATCGTGTCTACATCCTTGTCGTACGAGCAGTTATTCACGTTCAGTCCATCATCTTGTTCCTGTGTTGCTCAGTGTTTGGTGATTCTAACATATCAGATATGTGCTTTCCAAGTTAATTGTTGCAGTTACCAGCACTGAATTGTTAATGTCACTCAGTAATGCAGTTAATATTTTACACATACTATCCTATAATAAAGGTAATTTCTGTTTCTGGGAATTGAACCCACATACAACTAAGCTGGTGTATTTATTGCCTAATGCAGTCACCAAGAGCTATTGTGTGCTTGATATAAAAGTTTAGGTATGCTTGCTCAAGCCGATATGGACTGATGGCTTGATAAATATTATTTGACCTGTATTCATTCATGATGCGTACTTAACCTGTGTCTCTCTCTGAGGCAAGCACGTCTCTCCTGATGCACATCAGGATTCTGTGCTATCTCTTCTGCAGTTGTACAGTTGAGAAAAAATATTAAAGCATAATGAATAACTGTATTGTCTAGATAATCCACGCTATATTATTGACTGGTAACAGGTCACTATACGTACACAAGTGAGGGTTGTTTGCAGTCTTAAATTCACCCTCCCATCAGCTCAGGTGGTCCTGCTTGTGCCTCTTCTTGTCACTGTAATGGTGACAACATTGTTCCCCAGTGCTTGGAATACCAAATGTACTGGAGACAGCCTTGGTCAAGCTATTCCAAACCTCAGCCTTATACAGAGACCCAGTATAACACCCCGCAGCAGCCTACAGTTGTAGTGCTTGATGAGGAGGGCCAAAAAATTCTGGATTCCTCAACATCCCACCAATATTCTTTAAATGGAGCACCATCATCATCTTTGCCGGCCATGTCTACAAAAGTCAAGCTAGAAATATGGGTCTGAATTGGTGTCTAGTTCAGATCTCACATGTAGCAGTCTGTGCACAAAGACGCAAAGTCTTGCCAGCTGTATTTGCACAACTGAAAGCATAAAAATGTCTTGGCAGACACATTAACAATGATTACATCCAAAAGCAATGAAGGTGTGAAATATGACAGTACGATTTGGCCACGTGTGATACTCAACCTATTTACACATTTTCCAGTCTTTAACACTGACATGTTTTATGGTCTTTCTTATAACGATTGATGTGATGTTGTCAATTTCACCTTTATTCTCACTTTTGGGTCAGTTCTGAGCTTCAGATCTGTCTCAGTCATTTCTCCAGCTCGAGGTCTTCAGCAAAGCTCATGGGCCTTATTCTTTACCCATAATGCAACCCCGTAATTACCTCAGATCTCATTTGCTGCACAGTGAAGAGGTTGAACAGCATGGCTCTGGGCTAAGTACTTTGTTTTTTGTCTCGTTTACTTAGTATAATATTAAATCTGGACAGCGAACGGCACAACTAGTAGCTGGTAAAAAAACAGATTTATTTTAATGCCACAAAGGGAATGATACAAGCGTTTTTGTCTAAGTAACCCTCAGACTTCCTCAGAACAATCAACAAGGCATCATTTCATTGAGATAATTTATACATTCAGCAATTAAATTAATTAACAATCAATGAATTAAAGAAACAAGAATAAAAAACATACTAAAATGTCTAAGATAAAAACATGTATATAATGAAAATTAAATTCTTATCCTGAAAAATCTTGTAATTATCTGCACTAATACATCAACACACTAGTATACCGTCATATAAAAAAACAGGAAAATAAACAGATTGAATATCAATAACTAATTGAATTAGATAATATATATTTAAAATAATCAAGTATTCATTGTAAAGGGTATTAAATAAACAATTGTGGTTAAACAATGAATAAAAAAACACGTTAAATATATAAAAAATCAAAATGTAGGGGTATATGTATGTATGTATGTATAAAGTTATAATTTTGCTGTGCTCAGTTTAAGTAAAGGGGCCAAAGAAATATAGTCATTGAGACCAGGGGGTTTATTAGATTCCAAGAATAACTGCCAATATGTCTCTCTGTATTCCAGCCTATACTCCTAGGGCCCCCCTATCAGTTCCTTAGGTACAGTTTCTAACACAAAAAAAAAAAAAATTAGCATTGGTACATGATAAAGAATGTTTGTACAATGCATTGTTAACGTTACATTTACTAACTTCATTCATGTGTTCGTATATTCTACGTTTGAGCTGTCTCTCGGTTTTGTCGACATAGAAACTATCACAACTATCACAGGTAACAAGATTATTAGAAATAAAAGAACATTGGTTGCAGGCTCCACATTTGAAAGTGCCTTTCCTTCTATGAACAAAAAAATCCTCATATCTAACCAATTCAAGTATATTTTTGATGTTTTGGCCCTTCCTAAACACCACTTTGATAGGTTTGCTTTTAGATTGGGTAAATCTGTAATGTCTGAGAACCTATCCCATTGTCTCATCACAATGTTCTTAATTTGATGTGCATTGGCAATAAAGCTAGTGACAAATGCTCTGTTGTAACCACCCTCACTGGAAGTCTTCAAACCATGTTTATTGGAGAAACCATCCCTCATACCTAAAATAGGACTGTAGATGTTGTTTCTTCTTTGTGTAACCTCTACCTGGACAGAATTAATAAGTTCGATGGGGTAGCCTCATTCAAGAAGCATATGTTTTAGCACTGCACATTCAGAAAGGTAGTCAAAGTCATCGGAAGTCATACGGCAAATACGCACAAATTGCCCTTTGACAATATCTTTTTTCTGATAGAAGGGGTGCGTACTTTTAAAACTAATATAGGTGTTAGAAAAGGTAGGCTTTCTAAATACAGTAGATTTAAAACTATTGTTGATTTTATGTATTGACACATCTAAATAATGAAGACTATTAACGTCAGTTTGATAAGTGAACCTAAAGAAATTGGTAGTTTGGTTAAGGTAAGAGACGAATTCATGCAAAAGGACGTCGCCACCCAACCAAAAAATAAAGATATCATCCAGGAACCTAGAGTAAAAATTCCAGTATTGGAAATAGGCACAATTGTGAACAAATTTGTGTTCCCATACAGATACAATGATGTCTGCAAAAGTGGGAGCACAACTGGCCCCCATAGCTACTCCAGATTCCTGGTGATAAAATTCACCCTCAAAAAATAAAAACGTTGTTTTTCAAGACAAGTTCTGCCAGTTCATTACACAAGAATATATCATTCTCAGTTACCCCTGGTCTAGATAGTAAGGCTTCCTCTAGCCAGGTCAAGCCTAAATCAGGAGGAATCACAGAAAATAAATCCACCACATCTATGGTGGTGAATAAAAGATTGCATAGAAAATGTTCAGGCTTGACTTTACTGAGGAATTCCCAAGAGTCTTTGAGAATGTGAAGTTCACCACCCCGCAATGTTTTTAGTTATCAATCTAAAAATGTAGCTATAGGGGAAATTTTAGATCCCTCCGAAGCCACAGTAAGTCTAAGTGGGGGGTCATTGACATATTTGTGAACTTTGGGTATTCCGAATATAGAGGACACCCAAGGGTGAGATTGTTGCAGAAATTCGTAGGTGTCATAATTAATGATACCCTGATCAACAATCAATGATTAAAAATCAATGAATTAAAGAGACAAGAATAAGAAACATACTAAAAGTTCTATTTTTTCCAAAAAGCCTAGCACTTTCAATCCCCCTCTTCACCCCCAACTTAAAAATTTGGAAAACGTTATTGAAACTGAGATACGTAAGAGTTTTCAGTCTTTTAAAACTATCTCTAATCTTAATGACAAGGACCAAGAATTATTGGACACCTTATGGTCCAACCCGAATATTCGAGTTATGGAACCTGATAAGGGTGGGGGGTGGTGGTCATCATGGACAAAATTTTATATGATAGTGAAATGCACATTCTTCTCCATGATGATTCCAGATATACCAAAGTGTCCATAAATTAAATCAATATTTCATACAAAAAGATTGATTTAGCATTAAAAGATTTGTTTGATCAGGGTATCTCTTCCACTCTGGAGATTCCATCAGCTCCGACAACTTTTTTGTCGGACCTTAGGAGTTCTTCAGAGTGGGGAGGGGCTGCCTTCGAGGCAATGAGGAGGGCTTTGACTACTTTGCAGTCTGAGACACAATCTACTTTGGGTCTTTCTCCCTCTTTAGTTGGGGTGTCTTTGCATCCTCACATGCCCTCTCCACAGGTCTGCAGAGATGTTAGGCCTCAGGATGTAACTCAGGGTACTGCTGCCTCTTCAAAAACCTCTCCAGAGTATCCCACTGAACAGGTCCTGTGAAAGAGGACATGCAAGAGGAAGCATCTTGATTCCCCAGAAGAGTCTATCACATCTGACACCAGCCTCGATGAAGTAGAAATGTCCCCACAATCACATCCTGAAGATGTCTTCTTTGGAGACATCCTAGAAATCTTAAAACAGAGAGGTGATTGGCAGTCCTCCACCCATTTTGCTGTGGAGTCGGTCTTCCTGAAGGCCTTTCCATCTCACCTATCAACTTCTTGGGTGACTCATCCTTTCGACGAGCTTGTAGAATTAATCTTGTGACAGGCTTGGGAGACCGCAGACACCATAGTCCCTACTCCTAGTAGGCCAAATAAATATATTACTTCCCCAAAAGAAAAAAGTTTTTAACAAAGGGTGTGGGGGTTGATGCCATGGTCATGGTGGCGACCACTAAGAAGGAACTCTCTGAAACAAGTTCCTCTATCCATCCTCCTAATAAGGACTCTAGGACTGTGGATAGGTATGGGAAGCAAGTCTTCTCATCAGCGACCTTTGCCTTGCAGTCTCTGAATTATCTTACCCACTTCACTAGACTGCAGAGGGACCTGATTAAAGAATTATCAGACTCCCTGCAAGGGGCTGTAGCTGAAGTGGCAGCAGATAAAATCAATGCTCAGCTTGCCACCTTGAATTCAGTTGTCAACTCGTCCATGAGACTCATTTCTTAAGCAGCAGATGGAATCAGTAGGGCAGCAGGCTCAGGTACCTCCTTTAGGAGGCAGGCCTGGATACGCCTTTGCAATTTCATGGAGCCTTTCAAGTCTTCCTTCATTTATGCCCCTTTGGATGGCTCCTCCCTTTTTGAACTGAAAGTGAAGGAAATGCTCACCAGGTGTGAACAAATCTGCCATTGGAGTGCATTTTTATACTCCTACTAGTCCCTGTCCCAAGGGTCAAAAAGGTAGTGGGAAAATGTGGTTCAAAAAATCTCAGAGATCTTACCAGGACACACAAGGTGAAAGTTCCCCCAGAGGCAGAGGGAGAACAATAACAGAAGACACCACCCTCACGGCAGAGGAGGCCTGCAAAACCAGATCTCCAGAAAAATCTTTCTTTGGGAGACCCTTCCAGCACCCCTGAAGGAGTACCCAATTGCTCAGCTCGGGAGGCAGTCGGGGGTTGATTGTCTCTGCACCAAGAAACCTGGCTAAAGATATCAAACGACAAATGGGTGCAGAACATAATATCCAGAGGATATAGCATTCCCTTCCTTTTTCCTATCCCCAAAAACAAAGCCGTTCCAGATGTTCCACCCAGTCAAAAGGAACAAGCAACATTAGAAATCTAAAAGTTGCTAAGAAAAAGAGTCATCCAAAAAGTCTCCGCAGACCAGAGAGGATCTGGAACTTACTCAAGATTCTTTTTAGTTCCAAAGAGGACAGGGAACTGGAGGCTCATTTTGGATCTAAACAAATCGGTAAAAAAGATCAAGTTCCAGATGGTGACACTGCAGTCAATACTTCCATTCTTGGAAAAAGACATTTGGATGTGCTCTATAGACCTTCAGGATGCATACTACCATATTCAAATGGACAGGTGGTCCAGGAGGCTCTTGCTCTTCCAGCTAGGATCCTGTTACTTCCTGTTTCGAGCTCTGCCCTTAGGTCTCACTACAGCCCCCAGAGTGTTCACCAAATGTATGGCAGTAATAGTGGCTCACCTGAGACACAAAGGATTCTACGTGTTTCCATACCTGGATGACTGGGTCATAACCACCCCAACCAGGCATCATTTACTCCAATCAAGGGATTATCATCCAAAAAACACAGCCAGCACTTGGAGAGTATATTTGACCCAATTTAATTATAAACTAGCAAGACAAACCAGTTTCGACATAAACATCAAAGCCTTCATCCCAAATGAAGGCTTTGGTGTTTCTGACGAAACTGGTTTGTCTTGCTAGTTTATAATTAAATTGGGTCTAATATACTCTCCAAGTGCTGGCTGTGTTTTTTGGATGCTTACCCATTTTAGCCGTGCACTGCTTTACATGCAGGAGCATTTTTGCATGAGCAATCAAGGGATTATGTCCTTCAACTCTGCTCCTCTCTAGGCATTACCATGAATTACAAAAAATCTGTACTAGAGCCATCTCAAAGTTTAGTGTTCATAGGAGCAGAGAAAAACACTGCCACTCAAATAGCAAGATTTCCACAGGACAGAGTAGATGACCACTGTCATTTTGTAAGAATACTCATAAAGAAGTCAAAAGCCACTGCAGAGCTAGTTCTCCAGGTCCTAGGGAAAAAGGCTGCATCAATCATACTAATTCCTTTAGCTTGCCTATATATGAGGGTTCTCCAGTGGTTGCTTTTTTGCACAATGGTCAGTCTTGGAATTTACAGTGTCCCACAGGATTATGATAACCAATGCCTGCAAAAAAGATCTCCAATGGTGGATTCATTCAGCTTGAGGGCCTCAGGGCCGTCCATTCATTCCTCCTCAATCTTTGGCCACGGTGATCACGGACACTTCCCAGATGGGGGGAAGCATTTTCTCAGGAAGACAGTTCAAGGCATCTGGCAAGAACATGAGGCTCATCTGCATCTAAATGTCCTAGAGATGAGGGTGGTGCTTTTAGCATTGCAAGTATTCCAGAACTCTCTTCCCTGGGAATGATAGCAATCCAGTCAGACAATATGTCCATAGTGTGGTATATAAACAAACAGGGGGGAGCCAGATCATACCCACTTTGTCAATAAGCTGTCAGGGTCTTGCATTGGGTGATAGCCTCCAACTGCTTTCTGATAGCAATGTACATTCTGGAGAAATCTAACATCATTGCAGACAAGCTGAGCAGAACCATTATATGGCTGCACGAGTGGTCCCTCAATCAGAAAGTTACTGGAGTGATCTTCCAGAAATGGGGCCAGCCTTGCTGCAACCTCTTTGTATCACCCAACAATGCTAAATGCAGCAATTACTTCACCCTGATCCCTCCTATGGGGGTGTCACCAAGGGATACACTTGTTCATGATTGGCCCCGGGACTTCTTTATGCTTTTCCCTCGATTCCACCAATCCCAAAATTTCTGCCGAAAGTGAGTCTGATGGAGACAACTATTATCCTAATTGCTCCCTACTGGCCTCGTCAAATCTGGTTCCCTTTCCTTCAGCCTCATCTTCAAAATGAACCCTGAATTCTGGACCCAGTTCCAGACCTTCTGACACATCCATCAGAAATGGCTCATCCCAACCTAGACACCCTAAAATTGACAGCTTGGCTGCTCCAGTTCCACTAATTGCCAGGTTTTCATCCCTTTCTTCCCCAGTCAAAGATATTGGGCAGGATTCACGAAGGCTTGCATGGAGTGTAAGAGACATGTAACACTCCATGCAAGCCTCGCAATCCAGGAACAGCCCTAAACTCCATGTAAGAGACCAGCTAAAACGTCTCTTACACGGACTGGGCGTGGACATGCTAAATACCTCACCTGCAGCTGAAAGGTATGCAAATGAGGTATATTAGTGATCCACGAAGCAGAAACCAGCCCGTGTAAGAGACGTTTTAGCTGCAGAAATGTACTCAGTTGACAACTGAGTACGCTTCTGCAAATTCCACAACGGAGGCATGCCAGCTCCAAATAAAGGGTGCATATGTCTCAGGCAGCATGCCAATGGCCAAATATGTGGCCATTGGCAAGGTAACCCGATGCAAAAATAATAAAAATATGTTTAAACCCAGCGCAGGGACCAGCAGACCAAAAACAACATGGCCACCATGTAGTGGTTGCTAAGGGGGGAAGCTGAGTCTAAGACATGTAACTAAGCATTAGTAGGCAATCTCATGTAAATGATGGTTAGGATACTGAATATCACAGTCACATAGCAAATGAGCACAGTCTGAGTAGTGTAAGAGATACATAAGGGGGAGGAATAGAGTAGGAGATAGGTGACATCACAGGGGGGAATGGTAGAAAGAAATGCAGTTCATTGGAGGTCAGTGTAACATGACAGATGACAGACACAGATCATGGAAAGAGGTGTGCCACAAGATAAGTCAGGGAAAGTCAAGAAATGGAAGGTGTACACTGTTACTTACACCAAAGTTTCTTGCTGGTCGTGCATGCGCACGTGTGCACACCATGAAGCGCGAGTAGGGCAGTGTGCGCGTGTGTAAGGCAGACTGAGCATGTGGGAGCGTGTTGGGAGATGTTTAACACTGTTTGCGCTGGTGTGCGAGCGTGTAGGGCAGGCTGAGCATGTTGGAGGCTGTTGGCAGACGTGTAACAGTGTTTGCGCAGGTGTGCATGCGTTTTAACCCGAATAAGTAGATTCTGAACCGTGTAAGCACGTGTGCGCGCGTGTAAGCCACTGTGAGCGTGTTTCTGCTGGTATGCACGTTGCTCCCCCCTGAGGAAACAGAAAGGAAAAAGGAAGCAACAGAATTAATAGGAAGCTAGCAGGATAACTGCTGAAGCTAGCAGGTGAAAACAATTAGAAGCAGGCAATTACACAGGCAGAATAGTAGCCCAGCCCAGCACTTAAAACTCTGCAAACAGTAGTGCAGGATGTTTCTCTTAAGAGACACTGCAAGACAGGAGTAAGCTAATAGAAGTGAAAACTGAAAAAGCTTCACTCAGAGCAGAAATATTAGGGGCTGCCATAGCTGTCATAATGAGACATAGGCGACTTGCTGAGGGTGGTGACAATGCAGATGGTGCCAGACAAGCCACAGTGAGGAGACGGAGAAGAGTGTACAGGCCCAGGGTTACCTACCACGGGTTACATGAGCTGGAGATAGTAGAGTACTATAGAGTGGACAGAGAGCTCCTGCAGCAAATTGTTGAGCTGTGCAGGCCACACCTCATACACAGGACCAACAGAAGGGAACCCATCCCAGTGGAAACCAAGGTATGTGTTGGCCTAAGAATACTAGCAACAGGTACCTTCCAGAGACCAACTGGCGATATGATGGGGATATCACAGGCATCAGCCTCCAGGGTACTGCACAAGTTCCTGGATACCATGTCAGCACATGTTGGTGATCATGTATATTTCCCCAATGCCCGTGAGGTATTGGCCAGCAATATGCGTCTCTTCCAGCAAATAGCGGAATACCCTGAGGTACTGGGTGCAATAGACTGCACGCACATACGCATCAAAGCACCAGCCGGTGAGTGAGGTAGGGCCTACATTAACCGCAAGGGCTTCCCCTCCATCAACTGCCAAGTTGTGTGTGATGCCCAGGGCATAATAATGAATGTGTGTGCTGGCTGCCCTGGGAGTTACCATGATTCCCACATCTAGCATTTGACACAGCTGTACCAGACATTTGCCAATGGGGACATCCCACACGGACACCTAGTGGGGGATGCAGGTTATGCACTGGAGCCGTGGCTGATGACACCCATCAGAAATGCACACACACCTGAACAGGAATGCCATAATGAGGCACATGCACAAACACGTAATGTAATAGAGCGTGTGTTTGGGCTGCTCAAGTCACGGTTCCGGTGTCTGGACACATCTGGTGGAGCCTTGCAGTACACACCAACTACATGTACCCAAATTGTCATGGTATGTGCTATGCTACATAATATGATCTTGTGAAAACAGCTGCAGCAGGACCAGCATAGGGCTGGGCCAAACAGCCCCCCACCATTGCCAAGGCCATCACAGGCAGAGCGTGACTCGGAGGAGGAACAACCTGAGCCTGCCCCAGTAGGCAGAAGGAGACGTGCCTAGTATGCCCTGGCCTTGGCAAAGAGGCAACGCATAGCACATACACTGGCTCAGTAGGAACCCTGGGAATGATACCCCCTCTGACTCACTCAAATAATAACATGGATGCCTAAAATGACATGACCTGCTCACAAACATGTACAGGGAAGTGAAATATGTGCATCCAACAGAGACAGCCCTGCAGCACCACCTGAGGCATGAATGCCATGTGTTAAGTAATGTAACACCATGTACTATATGCACACCTGAGCACCCTGACTAACATCCACCCTCACCAAGCATGAAGCCACAAAATGACGATGGGATGATCAAGTGCAATAACTGGCTGAAGTAATGCAGTTAGTCAAAGGGGAGCCAATGTGTTTCCGGCTGGGAAGACATGCGGAGCATGACATGATGCACCACCTGCTAGGGGTGGCGTGCACCTATCATTCCATGCCCCATGGATACTGGCAAAGGCTGTCAGTACCCACAGCATGCCCTGAATAGGTAAGTCTCAAAACACAAACCCACCTTCATAGGTACCACAAGGGATAGGAACCTAGATGTAATGCTACCCAATGCCAGAAGTCTAAACAGCAAGATGTGTGCAGTGTAAATGCACACAGTATGGAGAATGTAGATATCAGTCCTGTAATAGAGAACTGGGTCAAGGCTCACATCAGCACCCTAACACTACCAGGTCACACCTCATACTGTGCTGTACAGCCACAAAACATGGAACAAGCTACAAAAGGAGGGTGACTAGCAATAAATGTCAAGGATAACCACACCCCCATGTTGGTACCACAACAAGAAGCAGCATGGATTAGCCATGGTCAAATACCAATGGCTAAAACCGCCTCCCAGTATATAGCCTGCTGCAGACTACTGTCCTAATACCAGGAACTGCACCTGGCCTATGTTATAATACATGAATATATCAAGCCCCCAAAACAACATTATATTGCTTGAGTGAAAATACCCAGACATACACCGGGAGCATTATACTAGCACCAACACAGTTGGAGAAAAGTTCCCAGAATCCATAAACAAAAATGCCCAAGAACAATGTACCACTCCCACAAGAGGGGTAAGCATACTGGATGTGATAATCAGCAACATGTGTACTGGATGGCAAGATGAGAAGTGTATCCTTCACTGGTAAGACCAGACCATAGAGTACTCACACTGGATATACACATCCCGACCCCAGTCCCTGGCCAGAATACCACAGTGAAAAACATGTGTAAAGCATAGGTTGCAGCCCTCCAAACTGATGTTGAATCCACGAAAGGCCCTGTGCAAGTGCAGAATATGGGACACAACGCAGAACATGTTATACAGGCATTCCATGAACACAGCCAGGAATGTTTGGAGTATGCAATCACAAATAACAACACACAATGCCATACACACAGGCATCTGGCATGCTGAACACCAGCCATTAACAAACCATGCAAGAGAATGAGGAAGCTACCACATGATAGAGCAAACATAAAAAGGGAAGTAATCACTGACTAGTAGTATGGCAATAATATATGTCCACACATACAATCCACTGAGTCCAGCCACAACAAGTAGAATCTGTGAATTCAGAGGCAATGTGACACCTGTCCCAAGTATACAGACAACCACAACTCCCCCCAATAAATACAAATATATGTGATAGATGCAACCATGTATCCAAACCAGAGGTTCAGCTCCCCCAACTCAGTACTGTCAAAACTAGTCAGGAGGAGAAGGTAACCCCATACACCACAAACCCAGTCCCACATAGACCCACCACAACTGTAAACCAAACACATAAACACAGAAAAATATTCCCGGAAGCCCTAATTACAAACACACCACACCAACAGAAGCCTCCAAAGCAGATCACAAGCAACCACAACCTCCAAACATAGCACATGCAACGAATAGTACACAAAGCTGGTGTGCCAAACAGTCACAGGCCAGAAGGAAAAACAACATGCCTGATACAGTTGTAATAGGTGTCTGTATAAGCAGACACACTGCTGTCACACTCACTAGACAGAACAAGGGAAAGGGTAGAGTAAGCTGCCTGTAGGCTGCCACAAAATGCCACATAACATAAGTACGCAGGTCACCCCAAAGCAAGCAGAAATATGATGCACTCAATGTCCATGCTGGTGTGAATGACCTGAGATGTACCTCCCTGGTCTACATGAAAAGAGACATGGATGATCTCTCTGAGTATGTACCCCAGGCCGGTATGACACTGGCTGTGTGCAGCATCCAACCCTCACCAAGAATGATGCCACAGTACAAACACAGAATGATCATGTTTAACAGCTGGCACAGTTACAGCTGTCAGTCCAAGAGGGTCTAATGTCTGTCTGCTTGAGATGTCAAGCATGACAAGCCATGCTGCTGTTCCAGGGATGGCTTGTACCTGTTACCCCTGTGCATCTGGATACTGGATAAGGCCTTTGCCACCTCCGTAGAGCCGTATGTAGGCAAGGCCAAAAAGACTACCCACCACCCTAGAAAATATAAGTGGTAGGAAACATAAGGGTAATGCTGACCAATGCCAGATGTGTAAACTGCAATATGCATGCCCCTGAGGCACTTCCCATTATGGAGAACATCGATGTCTGTGCAGTGACAGAAGTCTGCTGCAAGCCTAGTGATAGCACACCAGCACTACCAGGTTATACCACATATCATGTGTTATGGCCCCAACACCTAGACCAAAACATCAAAGGAGGGGGAGTATCCATATGCAGCACAGACACCCATATGGCCAGGTAACTGACAATGCACAAAGCAGCGGAGACCACCCATGTGCACCTAAGTGTAGTCCAAACTGCTGTACAGTCTGTAGCATGCGACAAACCACACTCTCACACACAAGAACTCCACCCAGACATCCTGAAGACACTGGACAGTATGAATGTCCCACCAAATACCAGACAAGGTACACACAAATTACCACATAGGTGGAAAACCATTATGTATGCAAGGAGTAATCAGGGACCTAGGGACACAAGTCGACAGTAATCTGTCATGTGACACTCACAATGCCAATGTGGCTAGGAAGATTGTCGATATTGGACACCGTATCATGAAAGGATTCACATCTACATCAACAGAGGTCACTGTGCTGCTGTACTGTTCCCTTATCAGACCCATAATCTAGTACAATGACTCATATGGGATGTACCGTACGTGACACCTGCAGCGGTTCGGAAGACCTCATAGTTACCCCACCAAGAGGATAAAGGGTGTGAAATATATGTCATATGCTGCCTGGCTGTAGACACCCCAGCTGAATGCAGTCACAGACTGCCTACACAGAGGCATTGTATGTCTGTTGTACAAGGCCATGTCCAACACAGGAATAATGGACATGCTCCACCACAGGAAATCAAAGCCATTGGAGCTGTGAGAGTGACAGATGTCAGCCTCAACACATAATGAAATAAGATACATAACCCAGAGGCTCCCCACACTCAGAAACAGGATCCCAATCCATGTTAGGCAGAGCCCCTCACTGACACCCCTCAACAGGAATATTGCCAAGTGGATGGATGATCGTACATGTATACCGGGGGGTCTTCACTGTGTCACGACCAGACAGAGGCACAGTAAAGAAATTCATAAATGGTCATAATAGAAACATAGCAAGGGGTGGCGAAAGACACACACACTCTGGCTAGGCTTACTAATGCCCTAGGGTGGATAGCCTAGTATGAACCCATGAACCTATGAAGATACAAATTGTACAGGACACTAAGGATAATCACAAGGTTTACCTAACTGATGGTAGGAACCATGTTGGGCATCCACAGATATGCTCTGAATCACACAGATATTACAAACAACATACCAAACACACACACATATTGCTAACATACAACCTGACAGGTGCAGTGCGAACACCCCCCCCCCCCCCCAGAGTGCAAAATATCTATCCCAGCAGACTGCTGGTCCCCTGACATTGCAGATGCTGAGGTAACAGCCATCATCTGCAAAGCAAAACACACAGCAGCAAAGGTCTGTGATGGTGTCCTGGGCTGAGGCCAACATGGACTCCAAGAATAATGGAATGCCAAATCACACTACTGCCCAATGTCAGCCTTACCACAGGATATGTACCCAAAGAGCAGTGTACAACAACAGTGGTCCTTCACAACAAAGGTGTTGCCTGAATGGATACTGCAAACTACCACCCCAGGATCCTGACAAGCTTGGTCTGCACAGCTATGGAAAGGATCAGTATGTACTGCAGACAGAAGGCTATTGTGGACCTACTGATACTGGACCCTACACAGTGTGGCTGTCGTAACTGCAGATCCTGCCCCTAAACATGTTTGACCCATTTGAAGCAGTCATTAAGGTCATTGATGAGGGCAATGTGGTCCACACAATGTAGCTGGACCGTGCATATGCTTCTCGACAATACCATACGAGTTCAGTATGGATATGTTCACCAGCTTAAATATATACCCCTATGTCAGTAGAGGGGTTGCAAACCAGACCAAGGACAGAACTGACATGGTCAGACATGCCACATCCATGTCAGACTACAAAGCAGATATGAGTGGCATCCCACAAGGCCTGGTCCTGGGCCCCCCCCAGTTCTGTATATATGTCCCATAGGTATAGGCCAACATGGAAGGACTGTGACTGAACATGTATGCAGAGGAGTACAAACAGCCCACCATATCTGGCCCCCAGCTGACACAAACAACTCACAAAAGGGCCACCTACAAACAGACAACTGGAGCCATAGCCATGTCAGCAAGTTAATTACAGAACTGTGTATAGACAACCACCGTAGATGTACAGTAAGTGCTCACAAATTAACACACAGGTGTTAACCCATGACGTACCTAACATGTAATGAGAGACCTGGGTACAAAAGGTGATAGATATCCTGCACTGGACAAACATGTGGCTGTAGTGTTCGCAGAAACATATACTATATACCCACCCAAACATGAAGGTTGGCAGATGTAGATAAGGGGATGTCACTGTGGCTCTGCAGTCATCCTCCATCAGCGTCACAATTGACTACAGTAGCCCCTGTGGGATATACCTCAGCAGACACCTCCATCAACTGTAAAGTCCACAACAGTACCCCACCAGGAGTAGCAAAGAGCATGAACAGATGCCATGTGTTGCCTGAGTAAACAAACTGCAGCCCCACACACTGCCATACTGCCCAGCTACAGGCAAGCTGTGCCTGATGTATGAAGCCATGTCCAACCTGGAATCAATGAACATGCTGCACCTTGTACAATCTGAATGGCAGTGAGCTATGCACATGAGAGACCTGAACCCCAGCACTGACATACATAGGACAAGCTGTACAGAATGATCCATAACACAGAAGGCACCCCACTCTTCAGTAAACTCCCGGTACAGGTCAGCCAGAGAGTCACTTATCGACACCCCTCAAGAGGAATCCTGATGAGTGGATGGGAGATGGTAGGCTAACCCTGGGTATCACTGTTATGTCAGAGGTAGACGGAGGCACAGTATACTAACCATGACATATGTCATGGCAAACTCCAGTTACAATGTGTGTCAAGGACAAACACACCCTGTGACTAGCATCAGAAATGGCCTAGGGAACATCGCTAGTGTTTGCCAATGTCCACCCATGTTGTGGAATACACTACCAATGTTGGACGAGCCTGGTGTAGGTAGTCCATATCTGAACATAATGCAACATGGTCATATGTGCACAACTGGCCCCTACACAGTCTGTTGTGCTCACTATGAAGATGTCAAGCAGTCATAGGACTAAAGCCCAGGATACTGTCCACCACAGTGAAAGTACTGAACCAGTACACTATACGGTACTACAGTGTTAGGTCATTATGAAAGTATGTTGAGAACTGTCTGCAAAGTATCCCATGCAATCCCTGCAGGCACAGTATAATCCCTGTTGTGGCAGACACGAAGCAGTTGGCCAATTAGTACACAACATGACACCCAACACACAACCATAAATGTGAGATATTGTTGAAGTTCACACACACCCAAATATGTGGTGGACTTCAGAGTGCAACATATGGAAAGCTCACACTGGGCATGCTCGCACACTTTGATAAATGAAGCATATGTCAAACAACATGCCATGGAAAGGCTGAACTGGGCATGCTCACACACTTACGCCATATCTCCGTTTAGCAGTTGGCCACACATATCTGGTATTTGTACGTGTCAGTCCAGGAACCAACCACAACACAGCAATCTGCTCAGTGCACACAGTAAATGACTACAGAGACATAAGTGATATAGTGGATCGCCGTCATATGCAAACATCTTCCACAGATACACAAGTTGGTCATAGGAACAGGGAATGCTATGGCAATAAAGACCTGCAAACAGTAGAACAGCACAACAAATATTGTGCATCCGACAATTGAACATATGGGTGTAGAGGTCAATACTAGGCTTGTTGCCCTAGGGAATGACAGCTCAGCCAGAGTGTGCTTGGCATCTGCATCCCCAGTACAGTAGGCTACTGTGCCACTGTAAAGTAGGTCACATAAGGTAACATGTGAGGCTAGTGAGCTGTGCCTCTGTCAAGCAGGAGCACAGTGGAGGTCCCAGGGATTGAATGTGCTAAGCCACAGCCATGTTGTCGGTGTGTGCTGGAAGAGGGTTGCTGAGGATCTCTAACAGTAAGTGTCCATCAATAACAGACTGAGGGGAGCCCTATCTGCATTCTCTGGACAATTCCACTGTCAACACTGTGTTGCAATGATTATGTGTGAATGAAGTGCCGTGCCGGAACTGTTCACAGATGTCCTCCCTCTGTGGGCTACAGCTCTGCAATGTATTAGCCCACTCTGTCTGTTGTACGGCTCATATATGGCTGGTGTACACCTGACAGGTGTCTTGTTGTGGAGCAGTCATGGGTATATGTGGGATAGCATGATCAATGCAAACCATACACATGCTCATAGAAGGCAATTGTCAAGGATTATGCTGAGTGGCCAGTATAGTACCCCAGCATGGGTCCTCTGAAGTCATCCACCCCAGTCTTCACAAGTGTAGAGTCTGCTTGTGCTAAATACAGTTTGTGTGTAGTGACAACCTTGCCTGGGGGTGGAGATGGGATATGGATGTCCAGGGAAAGGTGGGTATGGTCAGATATCAACAATGGTGGTCTACCTCTGGTGTGGAACAGTGAGTACCCACGTTGCAGATGGACAGGTGCAATATGAATTCCCCCATGTGGCTGTGGTGTGTGGTTCTGCCATAGCACATGGACCCACAAATTGTAGTGGCTGTATGGTAAAGTGGTAGAGGCCTGAGTAGTTCTCACACACAATATGCCTGTACCTGATGTTAACAACTGGAATGGTGTATGTGAACACCTGCATATCCTGGCACTGTTTCCAGGGAAGCTAAGTGTGTGTCCTGGATGTGGGTGTGGTGTTCTGGACTGGTTGTGTTGTGTGTTACAGGTCCTGTGGTCACAAAGCATAGTATAGAACATAACCTGCCAGTGCGATGTGCATATCTGACCCTGACGTAGGTGGCTGCAAATGCATATATATGCTATCCCCCACCTGACAGGTAGTACTACATGTACATACCTCTGTAGAAATAAAAATGTCAGCACCCTATAAATACTGCAGGTGCAGAACAGATGCCCAGTAATTTGGATAGTGTGCTCTGTTAATGCATCTCCCTCAAGTGTCATAATATAGTTAGGTAGGGGTTTGAATCCTGCAAATGCTCAGTGTGTGTGGGTGGGTGAGTGAGGTTTGTGTGTGTGAAAGTCTGTGAGAAGGAAATGTCCCTTTTGGCAACTGGGAAAACACACTACAGGATGCACATTCCCCTTTCTAAACACTGATGATGTCAGCACCCTATAAGTACAGCAGGAGAAGGTAAACCTCCCACTAATGTGAACAGCGTGCCCTGCTAATGCATCTGTCTCGAGTGTCATAACATAGTTAGGTAGGAGTTTGAATCTTGCAAATGCTCAGGGTGTGTGGAGGGGGTTAGTGTGTGTGCCAGTCTGTATGAAGGAAATATCCCTTTTGGCAACTAGGAGAACACACTACAGGATGCACATTCCCCTTTCTAAACACTGATGATGTCAGCACCCTATAAGTACAGCAGGAGAAAAAAAAACTCCCAGTAATGTAAATAGCATGCTCTGCTGATGCGTCCGTCTCGAGTGTCATAACATAGTTAAGTAAGGGTTTGAATCCTGGATATGCTCAGTGTGTGTGGAGGGGGTTAGTGTGTGTGCAAGTCTGTATGAAGGAAATATCCCTTTTGGCAAGTAGGAGAACACACTACAGGATGCACATTCCCCTTTCTAAACACTGATGATGTCAGCACCCTATAAGTACAGCAGGAGAAAGAAAACCTCCCAGTAATGCGAATAGTGCACTCTGCTAATGCGTCAGTCTCGAGTGTCATAACATAGTTAAGTTGGGGTTTGAATCCTGTAAATGCTCAGTGTGTGTGGAGGGGGTTAGTGTGTGTGCAAATCTGTATGAAAGAAATATCCCTTTTGGCAACTAGGAGAACACACTACAGGATGCACATTCCCCTTTCTAAACACTGATGATGTCAGCACCCTATAAGTATAGCAGGAGAAGGGAAACCTCCCAGTAATTTGAATAGCGTGCTCCGCTAATGCGTCTGTTGTGAGTGTCCTAACATAGTTAGGTAGGGGTTTGAATCCTGCAACTGCCCAGTGTGTGTGGAGGAGGGTTAGTGCGTGTGTGAGGGAGATGTCCCTTTTGGCATCTGTGAAAGCACTCTACAGGATGCACATTCCCCTATCTCAGCACAGATGATGTCAGCACCCTATAAGTACAGCAAGAGAAGGGAAACCTCCCAGCAATTTGAATAGTGCACTCTGCTTATGCGTTTCTCCCGAATGTCATAATATAGTCAGGTAGGAGTTTGAAACCTGTAAATGGCATGTGGGTGTGTTTGGATGTGGGGAATCTGTGTGTGTGTGCAATTCTGTATGAAAAACATGTGCTTTTTTGAAATCAGGAGATCACACTACATGATGCACATTACCCTTTCCAAACAGTGATGATGACAGCACCCTATACATACAGCTGAAGAAGTGACATCTACCAATAATCAGAATAGTGCAATCTGCTACAGCGTCACTCTCAATTGCCATAACATATTTAGGTAGGGGTTTGAAACT
This sequence comes from Protopterus annectens, assembly GCF_019279795.1. Taxonomy (NCBI): domain Eukaryota; kingdom Metazoa; phylum Chordata; order Ceratodontiformes; family Protopteridae; genus Protopterus; species Protopterus annectens. Next base: position 1,303,655,357 of record NC_056733.1, read on the forward strand.
GGCAAGTTTGGATGTGGGGAGTTTGTGTGTGTGCATTTCTGTATGAAAAACATGTTAGTTTTGGCAATCAGGAGCTCACACTACCTGATGCACATTACCCTTTCAAAACACTGATGATGTCAGCACCCTATAAGTGCAGCCAGAGAAAAGTAGCCATCTAGTAATCCAAATAGTGTGCTTCGCTAATGCGTCTCTCTCACATGTCGTGACTTAGTTAGGTAGGGGGTATGAATCCTGCAAATGGCAAGTGTGCGTGTGTGTGTGTGAGGGTAGTAGGGTGTGTGTAAGAGAACAAATCCTTTTGGCAAATACTACAATACACCAGATGCTGCATATTCCCCCAGTAAACACAGGGGATGTCACCACACTATCAGTACAGCCAAACAGGGTTAGTTAGCCAATAATGCCAATAGTGCGCTCTGCTACTGGGTCTATTACCATTGTCAGAGTACAGATAGGTATGTTTTGGTAACGAACAACTGCCACATGTGGTTGTGTCACACATTATGACCTTGTGTGGGTCTTTGTGCATAACAATGCATGCCATTGCCTAAACCAGCAATGGCATTGCACACATGATGTATGTGTGTGACACATACACATAAATACCTGTGACCTGCAGTAGTTACCATGTCTGACACATGCCTCGAGTGGATAAATGGTATTTGCAATGTATAACAATATGACTGTGTCTTACTGTGCAGGGGCCACATGCAGTATGTGTCTATACAGTGTGGGTGTATATGGTAAAATACCTACAGCAGGGGATACACATCTGGTCTGGGCCATATAGTCTACATGTAGTCGATGTACAGGTGCTGCATGTTCCCACCTGTTGTGGGAGTGGTAACATGTCATTCCACTGCAATTCAGTGACCACATGCTGTGAACCCTTCAACTAGTGTGTTGTAGCTACAGTAATGCTCACGCACAATGTTTGGCTGGATGCAGTCCAGCCATATAAAGACAGTTCTTGAGACTGTCATATTGCCAGTGTTGTTATGGAGGATAGGTGGTTTTCCTGTGTATGGGAGGGTTGTGTGTGCCAGGCTATGAACCAGATAGCAGTCTGACACACTGTTAGCTGCACATGATTAGGCCCTGATGCTTTGTGCTGTGCCAACAACCTGGAGGTGTGTGTATCTGTGGTGCCTTGGGATACCACCCCCCTGTCCATGTGTGTTACATGTGTAGTGGATGACAGGCATGGTATGAGGCATAACCTGGCAGTGATGGGTTGCACCTGTGAGCCATGAATCAGGACTCTGGTACTGCACAGACATTGCAGTTCACCGTGCTGAGGACAGTGTCCAGTGCATGCATCTTGCAGTGTACACTGCTGGTGTTGTGTAGCAGCACTGTTAGTGTCCTAACCTGTGTGATACCCGTGGAGGTGGCTATGTAATCCGTGTCCTGCAGCATAAGGCAGTATGCGTGTATCAAGGAGCTTCGCCAATATACATTGGGCCATTGGTGCCACGTGCAAGCTGACCCTTGCACATCATTGTGGCTTCCCTAGCATGTAAGCACACGTTGACAGCCAGCGGATACCCTATGAATGACATTGGAGACTGAGCAGAATGTAGACATACAACACCCTTCCTACATATAGTGGTAGCATACCTGGTGAGGGTATGTTGGCAACCAAGATCAGGCTCATACTGGCCTGTGCCACATGCTGAGAGATCCATTCTATGTTCCCTATCATGTAGTCCAGGGAGGCATGTCTCAGGTCATCCATAGTGGCATGGTCAATGAGTGAGTCATATGTGTCCATGCCTCTGACTGACCTGTATGCATGTGTTCTGTGGTGGACCATAGTGCCCCTGAGGTATATCACTGTGACCTTTATGAGATACAGCCCAGTGCAGCACCCAAGACAGGTACCTAACACATCTGTAGCAGGTGTGTTGTGTAGCCCTACAGGCTGTGAGTGTGTGGCACACGGGATGTGTGTGCCATGTGTGGCATGTGCTCTGTTCCGACGGAACATATGCCTGTGTGCCAGCTGCGGAGGTGTGTGTTGCTCAGGCAGGATGATATTCTGAGTCCCCACGTATGCCCCAGTGTGTTCAGCATGCTGTCAGTGCGAGTCTATGTCTGACTTGTATTGTAGTCACTGTAATATGACATGCCACCTGACAGGGTATGGCATTACTGGGTTCAGAGAGCTCAGTCCCCAGATTGGCTATGTGGTGGCATCCCACACATGTGTTGTACGTTCCTGGCCAAGGGTGATGGCTGACTGCATACATGTGGCAGCTGTGACATTGCCACATGACTCACATAAACCACAACTGGACCATAGAGGTGATTCACAGGTTACCTTTGCACATGCTACCCTAGTAGTGTGATTGCCATGGTGAGTACCAACACATAGGGCCAATGGGGAACAACATACTGAAGGTGTGTATGTGTGGGTGTACTGCTACTGTTTCATAGCACTGGCATATATGACTGCACACATGGGTAAATGCCAGGTAAGACATGTGCAATGTGTCACAGGCAACGTACATGTGAACAGGACGGACAGTGACGTTCTGTCATGTGTAAACTTGACATACGATCGTATGCTATGCAGATGTCACTAGAGTCCACAGAAGCACTGTAACTCTGCATTGCAGGTGTAAGCAGTGTTCCAGTGAACCCCAAGCGAACATGCATGCAAACAAAGCTACAGTAAGCAGGGCTGGAAGTAGTTCATTGTACAACAAAGAAGGGGTAACACTAACAGTAAGTAACAATGCAAATATGTAGGCACTATCAACATGTACCCAGGAATACACAGCGCAGATGCCCATGGTAGAACTGATATTATGTCATAGTTAATTGTGATTTGGATTACATTGGTACTGCACACATATCAACATGCACAAACATCCACATTGCATAGTCGTTGTGGGCAACTTGACACCATTACTGTACATGTCCATCATTGCATATCACTACTTGCATTAGCTTCACCCCGTGCTACCCATGTATGCGGCTATCTGTTGACATCCTTACCACCGGCATGCAATTATGTGCAACAATTCAGGACATTCATACGGTTACTGCATCAGGCATGCTGGGATATACACACAGTCATATCAGCACACTGTACTGTTACCAACATGATACTACTAATACACTTCTATGTAGTCACCCTGTGCATCAGCAACGTGTTTACCTGTTCCCGGAATGATGTTGGAGATTGCAGGAGGTGGCACAGTGTCATCATATGCACAGGGTGTGAATTAGGTATGCCTGAGTCTGCCACTGATACCACCAATTGACATGTGTGTGTATGTGTGTTGGTGAGGGGCAGCAGTACAGGGTGGGGCACTGTTGATGCAGTGTGGGCATGTATGTGGTCGTCCTAGGTGTTAACATTTCGCATGTATGTATGCACGCACACAGTTCCACCTCATGGCTGCCATATACAGGGGTTTGTGGACAGCCACAGACTGCACCTGGCAGGTCATACAGATCAGTGTCTGTGGGCATGGACATGGTACTTGTGCCTGGCAGGGGTGCTATGGACCGTATCCAGTACTAAGCCAGACTGGGTACTGTCATCAGAAGTGGGAGTGTGTTAACTGGACACAGGTCCCTGTTGGAACTTTCCAGAGCCACGTGCACGTGGTCTCCTGGGGCGTTCCGATGACAGCACAGACCCAGCATTGCTGGGGCTGCTGCTGGCACTATGGGGGTGTGCACGGGCCTGTTGTCATCTGCGCCGACTGCCAGCTGCTGCTGTTGCTGGCATACGGGCACGTCAACACCGCAACCGCCCACCATTGCCCTGGCTCATGGACATTTGGTTGTGGAACTGCTGTAATATGTCCCCATAACGTCTGTCTATGACATTGGTGAAATTACGGATAGCATCTGCGATGTCACGCATACTGTCAGTCATGGCTGCGCGACATGCTCTCAGCTCCCTCAGACCCTGTCTGGTGTACCTTTCCATACGCGACTGTGCCTGCATGACAGCCCGAAACATAGCTGAGGTTGACAGACCTCTTTGGGCACGTCTGCCAGAGGCAGTATGCCCACGGATGCTCCCACAAGAACCCATGGGCAAGTGTCTGTGTGGTACCATCGCAGGACCCTGCCCATGGCTGCTGTGTGGGGAAGCATGTGCCACAGATACCACATTACCCTGGTCAATGCCCACTGTATCCTGTCCATCACCTAGGGACAATGGTGACAAAGGATGTACTGGCAGGATGACTGTGCGCAATGATGGGGTTGACAGCTGTGTACTGTCAATTGGCTGACCAATGGTGGACCCTGACACACCTTCCTGTACCATTACACAGATATCATCATTACCAGTACCTGTGGCACCAGATTCAGGTTACCTGCTGCAGGACACCAGAGCAGCACCAGAACCTGTGAGAGGAAGACAGGAAACACAGTTTACAGTGTCCACACAATGTTACCAGTGATGCACTTATGCACACATGCACACATGGACACATGCACACATGCACACATGGACACAGGCACACATGCACACATGGACACAGGCACACATGCAGACATGCACATGTGGACACATGCACACAGGCACACATGCACACAGGCACACATGCACACATGCACACAGGCACACATGCACACATGCACACATGCAGACATGCACACGTGGACACATGCACACATGCACACGTGGACACACACACATGGGCACATGCACACATGCACACGTGGACACATGCACACATGGACACATGCACACATGCACACGTGGTCATGTGTACATGCACACATGCACACATGCACACGTGGACACAGGCACACATGCACACATGCACACATGCACACGTGGACACAGGCACACATGCACACATGCACACGTGGACACAGGCACACATGCACACGTGGACACAGGCACACCTGCACACATGGGCACAGGCACACCTGCACACATGCACACCCCACAGTATACACACAGAGCACTACTGAGTTACACTAGTGTTACTAGCACTATCAGGACTATTATAGGTATTGTTAAACACACTCACAAGCATGGATGGCCTGCCTTGCTGTAACCCCGGAGGGACCTGCAGAAATGATGAGATTAATGTCAGTGGGCACAACTGTGCCAATGATACTGCATATGATACCATGTAGTAGTGCACCAGTTGCCTTTCACATATCAGCTGCTGATATTGCCAATATCGTACATGCACAATTACATACTATGATGACAGCTACATACCACGGACACACCTTACACATGCATAAACTAACAGTGTACAGAACAGCCAAGTGTACATATGGCATATTACCTGCATGCTCCATGTCGTGCTGCTGTGTGGATCCAGCCTCCATCATGATGCAGGTGTATTGCTGTTGCTGTTCCAGAGCTGGAGCCACAACACTTAGGAGTAGCCCCTCCAGTCTGGTGAGGGGGATGTGTGGCCACCCCACCTCCTTTGGCAACCTGTTGCCTGTGGATATCCGATGCACGCTGATGGACATTTCTGATTAAATCACTGCAGGGATGTCGTACCTGCTCATATGTCCTATTATGCGTGCCAATGTCATTTACCCTACGGACAAGGTCTTGCCACAGTGCAGCCCTCTCCTGCTGATTCTGACTGGTGCAGGAAAACAGTATGTCATACTCCCACACCAGGCTCTGGTGTATCTCCTCATCTTCCACTGCAGAGTAGGCGGGATTACGCTGACGTGCCATCTCCCTGGAAGAGAACACAAACAGGATATCAGCAGACTATGTCAGCAATATATGGCACACATACTATACATGATACTCACGTGTAGTGATATACTACTACTCCCATATGTTGCATGTGTGTGTCTCGTGGTGGATACACAAGTACATGGCCAGATATCAGTGCTCAGCCAACACCTGTGCAACAATACCTGCCACATTCCACACAACATAGTAGCATGCCCCATCGGTCAGCACACACTGACAGGTCCAATGCACAACCTCACTCTGGGGGTTCATCCCAAGGTACTGTATGTGGGACACCATCCACTAGCGTGATGTGGACACAAGTTACTCGGCCTGGATGTACATATCCCACCACCACCACCAGCACAGTAGACTACTTTGATATGTATGTGATTAGACAGTTATTCACTTGTTAGAACTGAGATGGTATCCATGCAGCACACTGGGCCAGTGGAAGCCACAACCCACACTGCTGACCCCTTTGCAAATGCTTACCATGGACATCCCACAGATTGCATGGAACTTGCACATACATTTCTAACCCAGACCCTATGCACAAAGGTTAGGCATCCTGTCCTTTGGACCCCAGACAGAGGCAGATTGTATAACAATAGCAGGAGGATACTGCAGGACAGAGCAGATTCACATTAAGGGAAGGCATCTGTGGTCAGCACTGGTACTACACTACAGTCTCTCATAACAATGGCCACGGCCTACTCTGGGAGGGAAATGGCCACAAACACTATGGATAACCACAAGGCCTTCTTCAGTTATGTTACACATATGGACCAAATGCCTCAGATATGCTCTGCGTTAATACACACCTACTTAACATTCACCAAACACACAGATATTGGCAACATTCAGGTACGGTGCACGTATCCTCCCTCCTTCTCCCCCACCAGTTGAAATACTTATCACAGCTGTATGTAACCTCCCTATCATCTCACATGTCCAGGTGAGGGCCGCCCTCAGCAAAGCAGAACACATAGCATCACTGTGACCTGATGGTATCCCTGGATGTGTGCTACATGCACTCCAAGAGGACATACAACCGCATATAAGACTGATAATTAATCTTGGCCATACTACAGGATATGTACCTGGACACTGGCATACAGCAACAGTGGTCCCACACCACTAAGGAGGCACATCTACTGACCCTGGGAACTACCACATCATATGCATAACCGGCCTGGTCTGCTAAGCTATGGAATTATTCAGTATGGGATGCATATGCAGTGATATCGGGTACCTGCAGACACTTGTTCCCAGCCAGTTTGCCTTTGTGATGGGCTGATCCTGCCTTTTGAACCTGGCTGACCTTTCAAAACAGTCACTACAGCCATTGCTGAGGCAACGTACAGACAACTGCTGCCAGGATCATGGCCTAACACTGATTGACATGTAATGTATAGTCATCCCCTTTTGGTGGAACTACGTACACACAACATATCACATGGACATACCTATAGATACAGACCTATGACACATTTGGAGGGTTCACAGTATGCAGACTATTAACCTGCTACTTTGCATTACCTGTGTTTGTCGCAGCTGGTTGCATTACCACTGCTTCTGCTTCCTGCTGCTACTGTCACTGCTGACAGCTTAGACTCACAGTGTGTAGCGTGTGTTTTTTTTTTTCTCTCTGTCTCTGTCTGTCTCTCTCCCTCTGTCTGCTTCCAGACAGTGCAATGAATGTATTGCATGTGTGGAGTGTTAGTACAGGATGCTTTTGTAGGTATCTGCATAGGTCCATGTGATAGCCTCTGCATCAACTGTAAGCCAGCATTTGCTAATTGCATGCAGCCAGTTGTGTACTGATTGCAGTTCTCACTGTGATTTCAGGACAGTGCTATAAAAGGGTATGTGAGATAGGCATTGCCCTTTCAGATTGTAAGGGCGGGGACCATGCTGGTATGCTGTGGACACTTCTGTGAGTGTAAAGGTTAGTATCTCTCTCATGATTCAGGCTGTGTTGTAGATTCACATTTCTTCATTCCTCTCTCCTGTTCCCTGTAGTAAGTGTGTATGCACAATGACACCTACAACTATATATAGATATATATTTATATATATATATATGTAAATATACATACATTTATATATGTACATTAACTGACATTATTACCTACAAGCTACCAACTAGCATGGCTGTTTCTGTTCACACACTACTATTATGGGAATCCACTAGTTTTGACAGTAATTCTAAATGACATGCTTTGTGTACTACACATCCTATATTCCCTTTACATTCATCCCTACTATTACATGTTATATTTATTTTAGCACAATGTTCTTGAATAAGAGTCATGGCTTAGTGGTAGGTCATACAGACTACTGTTTCCAAGGTCCTGGGTTCGGGACTGACAGTGGGATTTTATTTTGCTTTTGAACTGACTACAGGACCTGTCAATCAGATTGACTAAGGTACTTTTAAGCAGTTGTAACCGGGTTAGCACTGGTTTGCGTGGAGCTCATGCATGCGCACTGGCATTTAGCTCTGTGCACACACGCGCACACCTGCTTACAACCGCTTAACAGTGCTTACTCTGGCGCACACCCGCACTATTTTCTTTAAAAGAAATGAAAATGGGGAGACAGGAAAGTGGTGAAAAAGGGGTCACAAAGAGGGTAAGACAGTAGGGAAACAAGCTTGGGATTTGCAGGAGGGATGTAGGTAAGGCCCATAGCTGCCCATTTCTTCATCAGCAACAGCTGTGCATATGTATGTAATTTGGTGTGACATTTGAAAACTTCCACCACTGAGAGAGGTGTCAGGACAACAATAATACTTGTACAGCCAATTGTAATTGATAGTTTCCATGTCCAGCTGACATGTGTGCAGAATGGGCAGCTATGTATGGGGCGTAATTTTTTTGTGGGTACAGAGTGCCCTTTTTTTTTTTTTTTTTTTCAGGTGAGAGTGGTATGTCAGGTGAAGGAAGTCAGTATAGCTGGGGAGGTAGGTTGGGTAGGTCAACAGACAAGACAAACAAGACGCATACAGGGGTGGTGTATGACACGTGTGGGGAGGTTACACAATTGACGGGGACGGAGGTTTGGATATCCAGAGCCCATGAGCCCACAGATGGCAACAGTGGAACTGATATCCCCACCCATAGGCAGTTGCCACTGTTCCTTCACTGTCCAGGATGGGGCTGTGCTGGAGGCTGTGTAGGCCGGGCAACAGGCATGTCCGTAAGTTGTGCCACCTGTGCCTCAAGCTGGCATAGGGGCTCGAGAACAGAGTCCCGGATCTCCCTACGCACCACAGTCTGGACGCTATGGAGGGTGAGTGGTGGTTCTCCTCTGGCCACGCTTGCAGAGAGGGGACGAGCCCCATCCCCTGCAGTGCTTCCACCCGCAGGTGGCACAGGGCCACCGGAGGAGGGTCCAGACTGGGCACTAGTGCCAGGTGCACTCGCCAGCTGAGGTGGGAGAGGTGGGTCCGCTGGAACCCGCCTTCCCTGTCGTCCTATGTTTTGCATTATGTCATGACAGTTTGGGTTAGTGACATATAATACCATTCACAATTAGTTGTAACAGCATGCATTAGTATTCCCATTAACCAAACACCCAGATATTCACACCATTGAACAGCGAGCATAACACATGCATAATTTGAACAGCAATACACATTCCAACAACATGCAGGGTTGATTGATGGCAACAGGCCATCAGGTTTGGATGTATGAACAGGGCAGTTGCATCAACGGACATGCAAATATATATGACCCAACAGGACAAATGTCCAGGGGTGTTAATTGTGATTGCACATACCATTTTCACGTGGAATGGGTTATATGTGGTTATAGGGTGGGGTGAAGAAAATAATATTAACACCTTCGAATACCAATACATATGCTGTACATTTCTAATAGCTGCACATATATGCACACTACTGTTTTAACTACAGTTTCCTATATGATAACTACTTCAACTTGGTGATAGGACTGTTACTGCAACATCAATATACATTTTATTGTTCTTCATACACATTCATATCTAGCTTTGTTCAGCTACATCATCCTGCTACATTTGCTTTATATAGCTATAGACAAGTGTGGATGTTTAGTATAACAGACAATCATACTATCTGCATATTGCACACTGAGCAACATATCCAGATTTTGGGATACACATTCCAGATGCAGCAACACTTTGAACATATTTCGCTGTTTGGTTTTGATTCTCACATGCATTTCATTCTATACTGAATGCAGTATACTTTATTCAGGGGTTATTACTACTATATTGCTGGATTCATGACACTTTCTCACACTCTCTCACTTGTTTTCATTTTACTATTCAGGATGTTACTTACTTCTAGGCTTTATTGACATGTTTTACCAGTAGTTATTACAATCCTTTCCAGCAGTCTCACTTCTGTCATGTTTCAGTATTTCAACAGGGATATATTTCACACATGTGATTTCATCATCTTCTGCAGCTGTACTTTTCAGCCTGCTGCAGGTTGTGTACTATCTTCTTACAGGTGGGGCATCTTTATTTCAGAATTTATGTCAGACATTTTCATTTTTCTGTTTGGATTACAGACTGCAACACACGTTTGTAATCAAGCAATAGTTGCAAACACTTTTACACTGTTACTTGCACATTTTATTACTTAGTGACTACACTGCACTCTTTTGCTAACTGTCATACTTTTATATTTCTTTACAGTTACTGGGAGTGGATTACTGACCTGCCTGGCAGCGCAACCGCACCAGCCTATCGCCATAGGCTCTGCGGTTCGCAGAACGGACACCTGCAGCTGTAATATAAATGAAGTAATATTGGAATACACATCTCCATAATATCAGCTAGTTTAATTTCTTACATACATAATTAAATGTAACTTACTCAGTAGTGGGGCGTTGGGCATTTGCCGGGCCTCCTGGATCCAAAGGTTCAATTGGTCCTGCTTGCGTCTCTTCAGGTCCGCATGGTGGTGACGGACCTGCTCACCAGTCCTTGGAATCCCTGTGGCACTGGTGAGATCATGAGCCAACCGGTCCCACACCTTAGCCCTATATGCTCCCCACAGGACCTGGCCCTGCATGAGTTTGGCCTCATGATTGTGGACTAGGAGCCAGACCATGTACCTGGACTCCTCAACACCCCACCTCTGTGCTCGAAAGCAACTACCCTCACCTACTCCTGTCATTCTGGCTGCAAGTCAGTTCTACAATCATTTATGCTGTGTATTCCCACCTATGGGGCTTATATCGGCCGTTTTTCCCGCACATATCTGTGATTGGCCATTTTGGAATTGTATCAACTTCACTAAACCTGCTTTGTCATGCTCCAGTTTGTATTCATTCCTATATATTTGCTATTATTGCATTTATAGGTACTGCTGTCATGGCTTAGTGGTTCAGTACCTTGACTATGGTGTTTAGTATCCTGGGTTTGAACCTAGCCACTACTTTTTTATTTTTTATGACTGTCTAGACAAGCTGAGGGGTGTGTCTGTGTAAAGGCAGTTTTGATACGGCTTGCTCAACATTGCCCATTGGTTAGTTTGTTTGCATGGTGCGCAGCTCCGCGCAAACGGGTACGCTGGTTTAAGCCTCATTTGGCTATCAGCACGCATATTACGCTCAGCTCAGCTAGGGGCACATAGTTTCAGTGTGTTAAACCACTGCTCAGCTACGGGCACTCATTTTGCACCTGTTAAACCACTGCTCAACTACGGGCACTCATTTTGCACCAGTTAAACCACTGCTCACCTACGGGCAGATGCACTCAGCCTGTTAAACTGTAGCTCAGCTATGGGCACATCTGGCATTTTTTATTGTTTTGTTACCTCACATTTCTTCAATATAAATGGGCTATTTCATTACATTTTACATAAAATGTGATTTTATGTGTACGTTTGTCAGGGACTTGTTTCATGCTTATTTTGCTAAAAATAAAAATTGGTGTTGAGGGGGCTCGAACCCTGAATCCCTGCTCTTCAGCCAACATCTCTACCGCTACGCTATTGCTTCTCAGCTTACTTTGCATATTTAGTTCTTATATGCTTTCCCACTGACTGCTAACTGTGGCTGCGCTTACGGCACGCACGCAAACGAAGACTCACGGTTAAACATCTTTACAATTTAAAAAAATTATGAGATGTTCATTTGTACATTTTATGTTCGTAGTCTGTGGGGGCATGTGTTGTGTTGTGTTTATTCACATTTCCATGGACTCTGTCGTGGGTGTTTACTTTGGGCACTTTTACTCTTCTGGGGGCGTGTCCATTTACAGGGCTCGGCCTACAGACACGCCCCCTACTGTCTTACACGGACCATGTTAGCCTTAGGTGTGATTCAGCATGCTCTCATGAATATGCAGAGCATGCTGACATCACTCCGTTTAACTGCAGCCTCCGTGTAAGAGTTATAACTCTTACACGGAGGCTTTGTGAATCCTGCCCATTATATTATCACCTCATAAAATATCTACTTGAAAACTTTACAAAAACAAATGGAGATTTGTTGTATGGGCAAACCTTAATAGAATAGATCCTTTTACAGCACCAGTTCACTCTGTTTTGCAGTTTCTATCAGAGATCTTCAATGGTGGAGCAGCGGCAGCTACAATTAAAGTTCAACAAGCTGCAATTTCTAATTTCCATATAGGAAAAAATGATCATCCTATCATGTCACACAGACTTTGCAAAGCATTTTTGAGGGTCACTATTATCTTTAGACCTATATAAGCATCCAACGCCCTCTTGGGATCTCAGTTTCATCTTAACTCATGTTATTTTTCCGAGTCTATATTAAATGCTTGAAGAGGCGTTCCATCGAATGCCTCTTCGACACGTAATTAGTGACTGCACTAAACCGTGAACATTCAAAACAGCGATTTCTTTCCCTGAGAAAGAAATCGCTTGCACTAAAAACACATACACATCACTTTAAGTATAACAAAATGGGGGGCTTCACCCCACACACCTCCCAACGTGGGGGGCTGTGCCCCCCACCCCCCACCCCCCTAACTAAATATACCAACTCCGAGATCACAATACAGTGGAGTAAAGGGCAATGTTATGGCTCAGGCCAAGCAATTTCTTTCCCTGGGAAAAAAATCTCTGACTTGAGCCTTTGCTATTTTGGTGTTTCGGTCTATATGTGTCGACGAAATGGCATTCGCTGTAATGACATTTCACTGATCTAATATAGACCCTATTTTCCCCCTTTTGAACCTTCAGCAACATATGACTTAAAATATCTTTATTTATTTATTTATTGACATTTGTTAACCGGGTTAGTCCAACTGGGCTAATAGCCCATTTTCAGTGGAGACCCGAGGAGGAAAAGCTCCAGGTTACAAAAAAAATAATGCAATAAACATGAATCTCAAACAAGAATATTAATTAAAACTTACTGTACAATTAAAAGATTTGTACTTCAGTATAGTAGAGGGTAGAGTATACAAAAGGGAATTTCCTGGAAAACTCTCTTTTTGGTGGCTATGACTTCAGCCGGAAGAGTATCTGAGTTGCAGGCCTTGTCCACAAAGCCTCATATCTAGTCAGAGTGTCATTACGCACTAACCCATCCTTTTTACCCAAGGTTGTGATGGAGAATACGTTTAACCAGTCTATAGAACTTTTATTTTTTTTCACCACTTCCAAAATAAAGCAGAGTATTCTTTGTATCTTCTAGATGTTCATAGACAGTTACATTCCTATTTACATAGAACTTCAGAAATAAGAAAAATCAGATCAGATCTTTGTCTTTTATTCTGATACAAGAAAAGGTCAACCAGTTTCCATAGTTACTTTATCTAAGTGGCTAACATTATGCATATCCCACATTTATAATTCAAAGAGCAGATCTCTCCCAAAGGTGGTTAAAGCTCATTCCACTAGATCTGTGGCCACATCTGCAGCTTTTCAGGCTAGATTAACACTGGATAATATCTGTGCAGTGGCTACTTGGGCAAAACCTCATACCTTTATTACTCATTACAAACTGGATTTGGCTTTTAGAAATAAAACCCCCTTTTTGTTCTCTGGTTCTGAAGAATATTCTCCCATGAGCCACCTGAGAGTTTAGTTGCTTGGGATGCGGTCCTACAAGTTGAGTATAAAGGTGAGATTGACAACATCACATAAAGAAGTTATGTTCTTACCATAACATTCCATGTTTGTTGTCCATTGTCCATATTGTCCTTTATTCTCATAACCCTCCCGAGTCCTTGCCCCCTGCCTATACTCCTGGTAGACTGAATAACACAATTGGTATTCAGCAGGACCATATAACCTCAGAGAATATGCCTTCTCTGCCTGATACTAATTCATGCCCGTATGTATGGGTATAGATATACACTCGTATTATATATATATATATATATATATATATATATATATATATATATATATATAAGCTGCTACTATATAAGCTCTGCTAGGACAAACAAGATCTGAGGTAATTATGGGGTTGCATTATGGGTAAAGAATATGGCCCATGAACTTTGCTGAAGACCTCAGTTGGAGAAATGGCCGATATGGATGTGACACATCGGATCTGACTCACAGGTGAGAATAAAGGACGAGATGGACAGCACACATGGAACATTATGGTAAGAACATAACTTCTTTATTTAGGGGTAAAAATGGTATAAATTGTGTCATATGGGGCAGTTGGGAATTACACCCTATCCAAATTTAGTAGTACCACCTTAGAATCAAACTAATGACACAAATTGGGAAAAATGTTAACCTTTGCTTATAAACTGTCAATGCCACACTAGAATTTCCTTTTTATGTGGTCATTTAAGTTGTGCTGCTTTCAAAATTAATGGAGATGTAGTTAAGAGATCTCGGTATATGTGTGACTTGAACTACTAATGGTTCTGGAGTTCTATGTAAAAGGTAGTATTTGTGGTTGTTAATACATTTCAGAGGCATGGAGCTGAATGATCTGAGTAATACATGTT